>NW_004949095.1:3540255-3586884 GCF_000317375.1 Microtus ochrogaster
CACATTGTCATAGATAACTTACAGCTAGTGGGATGGGTTAGCCTGGGTTAGCCCGTAAAGAAAGTAAGAGGAGAACACACATTGTCATAGATAACGCTAAGTTTCCTGGAGAGAAATAAAACATACCAGAAGAGTATGGAGGAAAGGGTTCAACCCTAGAATATGGTTAGGAAAGACTTCCATTTTAAGACTCCAGGGGAGAAAGTGAGCCAGCCAGCAAGATTGAAATGGCAGGAGCAACTCTTGTGGGCTCTCTTCAGTAAGGAAGCAGATGAAAAAAATGGGAGCTGGAAGGATAGGAGGCTTCAGAGGAGCCTGCAAACACGTGCAAGAGCTTCATCTTTGACAAAGACAAAAGAGGAGCCTCCAACCAAGGGCTCAGTGAGCACGAGTGGCGTGCTCTGCTTGACAGTCACCAGGATCTTCGGGACACTCTGAAGTGAGGTGGTGTGCAAACAGAGAGATACCACATTAACTCAGGCAAGAGACTGTGGTAGCCTAGGCTACTGGAGATCAGAACTGGTGCCAGGTTTCTGGTAAGTCTGGATGGAGGGCAAGCAGGAATTCCTAATGTGTTGAGTGCAAGACAAAAAGATGACCACAGTCATTTGAAGACTAAAGAGCACAGTGTCTAATAGTGGGTTCCAGGTATGAGTAGTGGTGAGCAGATGCATGATGTCATGATGTAAGTACATTGAGAACTGGGTGATAAGGAGTTGATGATCCTGGGAGGAGGAAAGGGATAAGGAGGAGAAGTTTGGGTTTGGAAAAGCAACATTTGCATGCATAGGGCCTTTGCCGTGCACAGACCAGGCCCTCCCTGGGAGATGGCAGGTGAATGAACAGAACACTTAGAGAACTAAAAATTAAGCTTTAGAAGTCATTAGCTTGATACCACTGCTGGAGAGGCACAGACAGGGGGATCCGTGGGGCTTGCTGGCCAGCTGGTCTAACTGGCTCAGTGAGCACCAGGTTGAGTTCTCATCTGTCTCCAAAAGTAAAGTCAGTGAGCCTGACATGGTAGTGCACAATTTCAATCTCAGCGATCAGGGGACAGAAGCAGGTGAACCTCTGTGAGTTCAAGGCCAGCCTTGTCTACATAAAGAGTTCAGGCCAGCCAGGACTACACAGTGATACCTTACCTCAAATAAATAAAAGCCAAAAAGTGATTGAGGACAAAGCCTAATACAGCTCCATATACATGAACACATACAAGCAAGTCTGTACAAATACGTGTGTGCACATATACAAACCAACAAAATCAGTTTGATAGGCTATATAATTTTACAATGGACAAAAGACCAAGTTGATCCAGACGCTCCCTCCAAACCTAGAACCTCTTTGTCATACACCTGTAGCTGGCTCATTGGCCGATAAATGGGTCTCTGTCATATGCACTAACTGATCCTGGTACAGGAATGCTATAGTGTCAATACACCACAGTGGCTGTCAGAGCTCAGCTATTGGCCCTCCTCTTTATCTATATCTTCTTTCGAAGGAATGCCAGTTGATCCTATGACTCTAATGTCATTAATAAACTGACTGTTCTCATGTATATAGCTCATAAAATGCCTACCTCACATTTTAACTCTGCTTCAGACCCACACATCTCTTTGCCTTAATCACGACATCTCTAACTCAAATAACTATAAGGTGTTTATTTGGGCATTTCCAACTTATTCACCACACAAACTTGTGACTTTGACCAGCCTGAAGTTCCTTCTCTCAGTTCCTCCTCTTCAGGAAAAGATACCATTGTTGCTATGAATGTAGCTGGGAGACCTTGACTCCTCCCTTCTCTGTCTCACTTTCCACCCAATGGAAAGTTGCTAGTCCACTGTCTACATAGACCCTACTTCAAGAGTTGCTCAGCTCTCCCACCTACGCAACCATTCAGATTCCCTTAATACTACTGCTTCGGTGCCTCTCCATAGCCAATTCTCCTGTAGCAGGGAGAGTGATGCTTCTGCATCTGTCAGATCTCATAACTGCTCTCCCCAAAGCACTCAAGACAAAATGCAAACCCCTAGCAATGGTCTACAAGGCCCGACATGAACTAGATCTCTCTTCCCTAATCTGCTCCTTCCTCTTTTTGTCTCTTTGAGTATTCCAACCCCCTTGCTTTTCTTGCTATTCCATGAACCCACCAAGCAACCACTTTGGGGCCCTGTACTTGTTGGTCCTCTGTGCGAAAAGCCCTCACTCCAAGCTTCGCAGAGCCAGTTCGTCCCCTGTGTGCAGACTTCACTCAGCAGTCAGCATCTCCTTACTAGTTCACCTCGTTCAAGCCTTAATTAATGTATTAGCTGCCTCCCCACAATGTTCTGTTCCTTCCTCTGCTTTCTTAGCCTTCATGTGATTTATTACTGCCTGACATTACTTATTTCTAAATTGTTTAATATCTGTCCTCCAAGAGACCAGGAGTGCCAAAGGAGCAGGGATCTTGCTTGGTCATCACCATCTCCTCAGCCCATAGCACAGTGCCTAGCCATAATAGGTTATTACTCCATCCATCCAGTAACTGGCTGCATTTTCACTGAGCACCTACTCTGTCCTGGACACTCCCAGGGGCTTCTGGGAATAGTCACAAAGCAGTAGGTATCTGACACCCATGGCGTTTAGAGTGTAATTTAAAGAGCAGAAACTTAAAGAATCAACATAGGAGCCGGGCGGTGGTGGCGCACGCCTTTAATCCCAGCACTTGGGAGGCAGAGGCAGGAGGATCTCTGTGAGTTCGAGACCAGCCTGGTCTACAAGAGCTAGTTCCAGGACAGGCTCCAAAACCACAAAGAAACACAAAGAAACCCTGTCTCGAAAAACCAAAAAAAAAAAAATCAACATAGGAAGTGGTAATGCTTAAAGCAAAGACAGGGGTGTAACAAGGGAATATATCAAGAATACTAGGGATGAAATTCAAAGGATCAGTAGAGCTTGATAGACTGAAAAGCAGAAAGGGGTTGGGGAGATCACATGAGGACCTGAACTTGTATCCCTAGGAACCAAATAAAGTTGGATGCAGTGGTATATATTTATAATTCCAGTATTCTTGTGATGAGCTGGATGACAGAGGTAAGAGAATAACCCATCCCACTAGCCTGGAATACACAGCTGTGAACAATAAGAGACTGTGTGTAAACAAAGGGAAGACGAAGACCAACCCTCCTATGGTTGTCCTCTGACCTCCATACAGCATCACGGTGCGTACATGCCCATCCTCACATATATGAACACACACACATTATGTACACACAGAAATATTTTAAAATAGGAGTGATAATGTGATCACAGGCAGGCAGTAAAGACAACTCTAGAAGGCTAAGGCTCATGGCAAAAATAGGAGCAAGGAAATAGATGGGGAGCAAGAGGGAAAAAGGGGTATCAAAGGCTGTGTGGGGCCACTCAAAGGTCACAAGAATCATAGAAAGAACAAACTCAGGCCCACTGGACCAATTGTACATTTGAGTTCCAAGGCACTGCAAGAGCCTAGACAAAGTCCAAGTCAGACAAAATGAAGCAGAGATAAACCAATGAAGATTTCAAGTAATGAGACCATTCCCTGATGGAAGAAACCTGGAAAACACTAAGGAATATTTGACATCCTTTACTATTCTCTTCCAATCTCCTCTCTAGTCTTAGTTTCAATATTTTCCACCCCATCCCCTTTACTGTGGCTGCTTCCAAAACATGCTGACAAATTTTACACCTCCAGTCCTGCTTCTGCTGAGCCTTCCCCTTTCCTGGGCTTTCTCCATGAATATTTATATAGCCACAAGCTAATGAATCCACTTAGTGTTGCATGTATGTGATTCCAGGGCTAATCATTTGGTACTGGATAGCCAATTAGGAAGTTACTCCATGTGGTGAGACTTTTCTCCCAGCGTCAGCATTCCTTAGTTCTTTGTCTAGGAGTGAGGTCCTATGAATTTTCCCCTGCAACATTAAACATGTCTGGTTTTGCTGCCTCCCAGAGGCTGAGGGTAAGTCCCTAATACTGAAGATACCATGCACTTCTGACAAAGGATTCAGAGGACCCAAGCTGAACTGAAAGTCTCCTCTCCGAGGATTAGCTTTTATAGAAACAGAAGCCACCATGCAAGCTACCAAGGGGGAGAAACAATCAATAATCCCACTCAACTATGAAGACTATGAGCCATGACAATGACCAGCATGACAAGATGTCCCTAAAGGGGCAATGCTGGCATTCATATGTTGGCAGTACTGTGAGAACCCGCAGATGGGAGCTTGTTTCACCTTGACTGGAGGGCAGAGAGTTTGAGCTTATTTTTGCTCTTTCAAAGCTGTTGACAACCCACGTGGTTACAGACAAGAGATTCTGAAGTAGGGGGTGCTTAGTTAGCATTTTGGGTATAGAGGTGGATCCCCTCCACCTTGACTAAAGGGCAAAGACTTCCAGTCTATTCCTCATATCATGTTAAATCTGTTGCTTCCCTCATCCTCTTTTGGAGTGAAGTATATAAGCATAGGGGAAACAATCAAGGATGGATTCAGGATTCACTGAATGTCCCTCCTGATGCTGTTCTGTGTTTCTGTCTCTTATTTCTCACATATCTCGGTTCCTTTTGCTTACTAATTCTAATCCTCATGCTCCTGTCCTGAAACATACAAATCCCATCAAGGCTAGTCTTTGGCATGGTAAGCAACAGATGTCTAATTGACTTCTGTTGTCTAATAAGACCTTCTCAACAAGTAAGAAAACATGCCTAGAGCTGGAAGCCTTGCCGGCTACCCAGAGCCAGTGAGGTCATGAGTTTTAGAGGAGAACTTATTACCACTACTTTAGTAAGTATAATTTCCAACTGCATTCAAAACACGTACTCTTTTACCCATAGATGAGTATAATGCCAGACTGTCACCAAAGTGACTTTGCTTTGCAACAGGCAGAGACCATTACCGAAAACTAAAACTGGTCAAAATGCAGAAAACTGACCATTGTGGGGAGCCCAGCCACAATGGATACATCTATAATATAACTCCTACACCTAAGATTCAGGGAACATTGTAAAGGAGGAAGTGGCAACACTATAAGATCCAGGGGACCAGGAAATCTGTTATGAGATTGTTTTTTTAGAAATAAGAGGGACACTTCACCCATGATACTTCAGTGGTACTGCTGCCTAAACAAGACCTTTGCACCTCTTTGAAGTTTCTCCATGAAGCCTCTCCTGACTACTTCAGAAAGATATCTCATGGCTCTTTACACCCTGCAGTGCTTGGACCATATTCTCAAAAGGCCCTCAACAGAGTACCAAGACAGACATGGAATATACACCATGTTTCTCTCCTGAAGACCAGGTGGGTCTTCTGCTTTTGCATAGCCAACAGGTCAAGGAGTTAGAGAGTCAGCACTCTGGTATGTGGTGTATATATTCATTTGAGCTTCTCAAATCACCTACTTTCTCTGCTATTCTGTTCTAACTCATGGAAAGAGCCAAGGCATTCTAGTTCAACAAAGCAAGGCTCTCCACCTGAGTAGCTAGCTATATAACCTTGAGCAGACCTGGATTGCCTCATCTATAAAATGATCAGCGTAACCACCAAGTCCACTAGAAGAATTAAAGTCACATGTAAAATCCTCAACACACAGTAGGCATGAGATAAATGTTAGGCAGCATGCTTATCTCTGCTTTCTGCCTTTGTATCTCTCAGTTTGTTTAATAGTCTATTGTTTATAGAGATCTCAGTCAAGTGCTTTATTCTGAGAGAGGAGGGGGAAGATAAAGAGAAAGGCCTAAGATATATTGATGGGAGAGAGCATTCACACACTGATAGCAGATGGACACTTCACAACTGAAACCACGGAAAACAAGATGGCTTTAACAAAAGCAATGCACTCCCCTGTCTCCTCTAAAACCAACTTTTGCTGACTACCATAGAAACCCCTCACTGTAGCACACAGAGGGTTCTGCTGACTACTGTAGAGACCCCCACTGTAACATACAAAGGGGCCAAGTCTTAAAGAGACTGTAAGTAGTGGGTGGGTCTCAAAAAAGAGATGAATTGCCATGGCTGTAGAGATTATGAAAACTTCCAAATACAACAGGAATTCAATTAAGGAACAGAATGAGACATGGACAGATGGTTACGACCCCAGGATGTTCTTCTTTTCTGGAGTGAAAACAGCTACAGGAGTTCTACATTCTTTCTTGCCACTCATCCTACATCTTTTTCCTTCTTTGGTTTTGGACACTCAGGTACAACTTGACCTTGGGACATATATGTCACTGACTCATTCTTCCAGCTTGTAACAGAGCTGAGAACTTTTGCTTCCTCGGTTACTATCCTCTCCCATCCTATTTCATCTTGCTCTGTGTTGTGAATTATAGACAGTACTTTTGGTACTCAAGAAAGACCCTTTATCAAATATGAGTGAAAGAGAATTGATGACTGATTTGGATCAACTAAGAGTCTTTCAAAAAGACAATGGGCTACCCAGACATGCATAGACAGGCCCACGTGTACACACACATACACAAACACACAGAGATGTGCAGAGGAGATGGAGACTGACAAACACACACAGAGCTATGTACAGGAGATGGGGAGTTGCTCTTTCAGGAGGACACTCTTGAAACTTCGTTTGGACAGGTGATGATGAGATGACCTAAAGACATCATTAGATGTCTTAATATCCCGCCTATCACGGTCACATGCTCCACTACCTGCCCTGCCATTTGTCAGGCACACAGGGTCAGGGTGGACAGTGGCACATGAGACAGAGATAGTCAGAAATGAAGTAAGGAGCCCCATTTCTAGAAAGAACAGCTCACTGAAGGCTCTGTGCAATCTGTGGGACAGGTTCAGCTTCTCTCTCTCTCTCTCTCTCTCTCTCTCTCTCTCTCTCTCTCTCTCTCTCTCTCTCTCTCTCTCTCTCTCTCTCTGCATGTGTGGGGAGGGGGGCGCACGCGATGTGTGCATGTTTGAGGGGAGGGGGAGAGAAAGAGAGATAAGACAGACGATCATGAATTTCAGTTTTACACATTGCAGGCATATCCACAGGAGACTTCTTCCTCGGTGCCTGAAACAAAATCTTCACCCTCGTGCAAAGAGGCTCACGTCTACAAGCTGCAGCACCCCTATGACCTGCACTACTATGGGACAATGCACCACATCACATGAATCTCCTCAGCTCAGCCTCCCATTTTCTCTCTCCTTTCCACCCACTTCTCCACTTGCTAACAGCACCCAAGATCCAGCTTCAATAACCTAGTTTGCAGCTCCATTAGCTCTAAGCGGAAGTCGTAAGACAAATGCAATAAATAGCTCGAGTACAAAAGACGGGCCTGCACCCTCCTCTTGCTCTGTCGCACACAGGCATATGTAGATGACACACCAGCAACTATGCTCTGTGGCAACCTTTCCTGGGCATGGCAGGATGGGCTGGGGTGGGGATGCTCACAGGAAGAGTTCTGTAGCATAGAAAGGGGTATGGGGCAAGACTCCTGAAATCTAGGCAATGGGATCTGAGGTGCTGGAAGCCACAGAAACTTCTCTTTGAGGAGAGTTGTCACAGTGACCTAATCGCTGGTGTCTTGCTGTTGTTCCTTCATAATTCCGTCTTGGAGCACATTACTTGAGGGCTTTCCTACCTACTACCCCCCAATGTCATCTGCTCAGGACAACCAGCCTGCCACCTAGAAAGGAAAGTGGGTGACAGAGGCCTAACTAGAAACACAGCGAAAGGGAAAGGGAAGCCGCTGACAGACAGCAACTTAGCTGACTCCTCCAGCATGGCTTTTGTTTGGGGGACATGTGCATACAGGTGTGACTCTGGGTGGCACATGCCTGTTGCCCTTTGGACTCTGCCATTGCTTCCATATGGTTAGGGGAGGTGATAACTCTGGTTTGATGAGGTAGCTGATGGCATCTGAGCGGACACACCCTCAAAGAAAGGTGAGGTACATCTCATAATCATTCAGATATGTACGGAGTCCCGCAGGAATGAATTCACGCTCCCATGCTCCCTTTAGTCTCTGCACCACCTAGAAATCTGTTTTTTTTTTATATAATTTATTCTGTCAGGGGCCTCTGTTTTACATTATCAAGGAAATGATCAGAAAAGGCCATGATATTATGAGGTTTTGCATACAATAGAAAGAGAAGGATCTAGTAATACTTTGGATCTACATTTTACCTTTATTTCCAAGAGATCCCATTGACCATGCCTGTCAAGACATATTGAAGATGATGGTTGGAGCATCCTCACAGGAAATCTCAACAGTAGAGACTAACAGGCATGCTCATAACCTTAGGTTATTTTCACAAAAGCGTACATTCATAAAGCATTCCTGGCTTGCAAAGCACCCTTCCCCCATTCTTGCCTGGTTTTCACGGCCACAGTGGGAGCTAAGTACTGAGTTTGTGTTCAAATTCACAGTAGAGAAAGGACAAATGGCTTACCCAAAGTCATCAAAGGGGCAGAAATGGTAAAGAAACAAAACCTGGGATGGAATACAGGTGTTCTCAGTGTAACTCAATGCCTACAACTGCCATACTCCTTAATAAATTCACTAGTTCAGCCCAGTCAGTTCCCTAAGATACTTATTTAGTGACAAGTCACAGAAATGACTATTAATATCTCTTAACACACACGCACACATGTGCACACACAGGCAGGCACACACACACATACACATACACATATACATATACAACCCTCAGTGTCATTAGAGCAGAAAAGAAAACATGGGTGTCAAGCTGCTAATAGCTATATTTATCTACAAATGAATTATTTCTATCAATATAATTACATTAATAGATTATGTTGATCTACTGTAGGAATAAAATTTATGTTAGCAAAATATTTATTTTTAGTCTTTAAAGATCAAAGGATTGCCATAAAAACAAAGACAGAAGAAAGTAGGCTGGTCACAAGTTAGTCTTTTTATCACATCAAGACAGGATTTCAATGTCAAAAATTTTCTTTAAAGTGGTTTCAAGTTAAACAAATGTAATTTTGTGATAAGCTACGTGGCCATTCTTTTCTAAATCTGTCAGGCTCATCAAGATCTCACGACAGGATCAGCATGGCTCCTCAAGGATACTTCCACACAGGAATCCAAAGCTGCTTTGGCATCTGTGGACAGGGAAAGGGTCCTGAAGCACTGGAATCTGGACTCCGCTGCACAGTCAGCATTCCCTGATACCCGGATCAGATGCAAGTTGGCAAGAACTAGTTAGGACACTAGAAGGCATTCCAGAGCCACTGTTACACTAGAGGTGGGTTTTCCTGGATGTGGATGATATGATGAACAACTGTGTTTATAAGCAGGGACACAGGGCATGAGAGCACTCTGGACGTGAACCAGAGACTCAGCAAACCCACGGAGGAATAGAGAATAGGATGAGAAGTTGTTGTTTCTGCTCCTGATGCAACCAATCATCTTCCTTGAACAAGGAAAAGGAAAGGAAAAAAAGAATCTGCTCACTCTGCAAAATGGAGTCAGCAAGTGCCTAACTCACATGAGCAAAGCCGTACAAAGAGTATCCACATAGTAAGAAAAGAACACACTTTCATAAGTACGTTCAGATGGTGTATCTTCTATGATTATGACAAAATTCCTTTAGGGTAGTAGCAGAGGCACATTACCCCCATCTTATGATGAAAAGATAGATGTACATTTGTTTGTTCATCTATTTGATACTTGGAAGGAGAGGCTAAGTATTTGACTGGTGATTACGGGGCTCATGACAGGAGGGCAGGCAGCAGCCATCCTGCCCAGTGTCCCAAGCAGATATGAGCAGATGTGAAAATGGAACGGGTAAAAGGTCCAAGTCAAGAAAAAGAGGAGGAAAAAAAGAGGAAGAGGAAGGGAAAGAGGGGAGGGGTAGGAAGGAAAAGGAGAAGGGAGGGAGAAGGGAAAGAAAGGAGAAGGAAAGGGAGGGGAAGGTAAGGAAAGAAAGGAAGGAAGGAAGGAAGGAAGGAAGGAAGGAAGGAAGGAAGGAAGGAAGGAAGGGAAGAAGGGAAGAAGGGAAGGGAGAAGGGAAGGGAGAAGGGAGGGGAGGAGAGGGGAAAGGAAGGAGGAGAAGGGAGGGAAAGGGAGAGGAGGGAAGAGAATCTTCAATTGAGGGGTTGCTTTTGATCGCATGTCATCACCAGAACTAGGGCACGCTTTCTCTTCCTTCCCAGCTACGGGTTCCTTTAAGAGTATTTCAAAGCTAGGTTCCAAGCCAAGGAGGCCAACTGTGTCACAGAAATGAACTGCTAATTATACACAAACCCTCAGTAAACACTGAAACAAATTACCTTTCCCCTACTTTTCTCTGAATATTTTTCCCTCTGTCAGCCACAGGGGGGAGCTGAGCTGGTATAAAGGTGAAACAGTGGTGGTAGTGGTGGCGGTGGTGGTGGTGGTAACGAGGATGACTTCCACTGCCAGAAACCAGCATCCCCATCCTGATGGGACTGACCTGTCTGAAGACAGAGCCGTGCTGCCCGCCCAGCAGCTGGTATATCGTTGGTAGGTCTGCAGAGCCAGTCTGAAGAAGACCCACCAGTGGATGCCTAGGGTAAGGTCCTAATAATGCTGGAAGGTAGAACATTTAGAGAGGGAAGGGGACACAAACACCTGACAGATGACTAGTAAATGGGGCGATCTGGGCAAGTGACAGCTGCAGGCCGCAGACATTTAGGTCTCAGAGAAGAGCTCGGAAGAAGGATTTCTTTCTGATCTCCCTAGCCACAGCCCTGAAACACCCTGTAGGGGAAGTATGCTGGAGTTTTGCAAGGGAAAACTGCAGCTCAATAATGCCAAGAACAGGGATTCAGGGCTGGCAGAGAAGCTAATGAAAGGTACAAAGTAGCCAGACTCAGAGATGGGAACAGCCTGTGAGGACCAGGACATGTGTAAAGAAGGCTGTGCAAGAAGATGTTTTGCTTGTCTTCTCTACATGCTGTTTAAAAAATATTTAATAATATCAGACACTATGGCACCATTATGATTCAGGATGTGCAAAAAGCAACATTTGTACTATCTCACTTAACCACCACGCAAGTCTATGAGGGGAGTATTGTAATAATTCTCACTTTATAGATAAGAAAACAAAAGCGCAACATTTAAAATTTCCTGAGTCACAAAGGGAGTGAAGATGGGACCAGAACCACTAGATCGTCTGTTATTCCACCTTTAGGGTCAGAGACCATTTCTTTAAAACAAGATCATCATCATAATCTCAATACATAAAACTCACAAGGGGAGACATCTTGGGGATAAACGCCTTATATACATTACATAAACACAGATTTGCAGTGTAGAATATTTCTTTAATATCATTTAAAAACTGCGGTTGTTTCTGGGAAGATGACAACTAGAAACAGAAGTGACAGATGACTGTGGCAGTCTAGGACCAGCCTTGGCATCCAGTTAACTTCTGTTTGATTTTGCTTCGCATATTGAAAAAGATCTTGAAATCATGAAATAAAGTAAGGGTGGGCTCGCTCGTACCACTTCAGGTAGGCACGCGAGTTCAAGTTTCATCATCTTTAGGACGACGAACTAAGACAGAATGAAAGCTCTCTAAATCAATAGCGCATTTACACAAAGTTCAAGTGAGTGCAGAGATGATGGCAGAGGGAGCTTGGCTCCATAGTCTGCACCAAAAACAAATTAAGCCAGCTCACCGCAGGTAGCCTCCGAGTGTGAAATGTGGTCTCAAGCACACGGATCACACACAGCTTTTTAAATTAGTTTTTTCTTGATTTTTCTATTTCTTCAACTCAACAGGGCTGTTCTTCATACTTAAAATTTTTAGAATTCAGAGAGAGATAATACCTAGAATGAAATGGCTGCTTCTCTTCCCCAAAAATGTTATTACAGGATTTTTAAAATTTATTTATTTATTAAAGATTTCTGTCTCTTCCCCGCCACCGCCTCCCATTTCCCTCCCCCTGCCCCAATCAAGTCCCCCTCCCTCATCTGCCCAAAGAACAATCAGGGTTCCCTGACCTGTGGGAAGTCCAAGGACCACCCACCTCCATCCAGGTCTAGTAAGGTGAGCACCCAAACTACCTAAGCTCCCACAAAGCCAGTACGTGCAGTAGGATCAAAAACCCATTGCCATTGTTCTTGAGTTCTCAGTAGTCCTCATTGTCCACTATGTTAAGCGAGTCCGGTTTTATCCCATGCTTTTTCAGACCCAGTCCAGCTGGCTTTGGTGAGTTCCCAATAGAACATCCCCATTGTCTCAGTGTGTGGGTGCACCCCTCACGATCCTGAGTTCCTTGCTCATGCTCTCTCTCCTTCTGCTCCTGATTTGGACCTTGAGATTTCTGTCCGGTGCTCCAATGTGGGTCTCTGTCTCTGTCTCCTTTCATTGCCTGATGAAGGTTAATATTCAAGAGGATGCCTTTATGTTTTTCTTTGGGTTCTCCTTCTTATTTAGCTTCTCTAGGATCACTAATTATAGGCTCAATGTCCTTTGTTTATGGCTAGAAACCAAATATGAGTGAGTACATCCCATGTTCCTCTTTTTGGGTCTGGCTTACCTCATTCAGGATAGTGTTTTCTATTTCCATCCATTTGTACGCAAAATTCAAGAAGTCCTTGTTTTTACTGCTGAGTAGTACTCTAATATGTATATATTCCATACTTTCTTCATCCATTCTTCCATTGAAGGACATCTAGGTTGTTTCCAGGTTCTGGCTATTACAAACAATGCTGCTATGAACATTGTAGAGCATATACTTTTGTTGTATGATAAGGCCTCTCTTGGATATATTCCCAAGAGTGGTATTGCTGGGTCCTGGGGTAGGTTGATCCCGAATTCCCTGAGAAACTGCCACACTGCTTTCCAAAGTGGTTGCACAAGTTTGCATTCCCACCAGCAATGGATGAGTGTACCCCTTTCTCCACAACATCTCCAGCAAAGGCTATCATTGGTGTTTTTGATTTTAGCCATTCTGACAGGTGTAAGATGGTATCTTAAAGTTGTCTTGATTTGCATTTCCCTGATTGCTAAGGAAGTTGAGCATGACCTTAAGTGTCTTTTGGCCATTTGAAGTTCTTCTGTTGAGAATTCTCTGTTCAGCTCAGTGCCCCATTTTATAATTGGGTTGATTAGCCTTTTACGGTCTAGTTTCTTGAGTTCTTTATATATTTTGGAGATCAGACCTTTGTCAGTTGCGGGGTTGGTGAAGGTCTTCTCCCAGTCAGTGGGTTGCCTTTGTGTCTCAGTGACAGTGTCCTTTGCTTTACAGAAGCTTCTCAGTCTCAGGAGGTCCCATTTATTCAGTGATGCCCTTAATGTCTGTGCCGCTGGGGTTATACATAGGAAGTGGTCTCCTGTGCCCATGTGTTGTAGAGTACTTCCCACTTTCTCTTCTATCAGGTTCAGTGTGTTCGGACTGATATTGAGGTCTTTAATCCATCTGGACTTGAGTTTTGTACATGGTGATAGATATGGATCTATTTTCATTCTTCTACAGGTTGACACCCAGTTTTGCCAGCACAATTATTACAGGATTTTTTGATAGATCATATAATCCATGAACCTTGAGTCAAGCATATGTGATAGCTAAAAGATAACTGGTCAAAATGCCGAGACTAAGAGACTGAGCACTTGGCCTAAATAAGATGCCAATATTGAGCCTACACATACTTCCCTTCACCAAAGCTCAGGGACCGTCTTGGACAAGAAGACAGAGAGAATGGAAGAGTCAGAGGATGGGGAGAAGAACCATGAAATGATGTCCCCTGGACCTGCCATGGCTGTCACTCTTATGGACTCACAGCAGCTGTGGTTTCCAGTGCAAGACCTTCACAAGAACAAGCCAGGCAGAATTCCAGCACAGATGGTGGAGATGATCTCCAAGCCCCACCCCTTATTGGCAACTGATACTTTCTAGGTGAGAGCATCATTCTTTTTTGAGGATGTAGCCACTGGTAGGATTCCCCTGCCCTAAAAGGGACACAAGGAGGGATTGAAGAGGGTAAATTGGGATATATATATATATGAATATATATATGAATATATATATGAATATATATATATTCATATTTTATTGTATACTTGAATGAATCCTCAAGAAGAAAAATCCCAAAACTAAAACAAAACCTAAGTATATTGTAAATGTGTAGGAACTCACTACTTTGTACAATATTTACTAAATAAATTTAATATATACTAATCTTCAAGAAGAAAAATCCCAAAACTAAAACAAAACCTAAGTATATTGTAAATGTGTAGGAACTCACTACTTTGTACAATATTTACTAAATAAATTTAATATATACTAAAATAATTTAAAAGTAATTTTATAGGGGCTACCAAAGATCATCCATGGATCTCAGTGGGGAAGTCCCTGGTCTAGGGCAAGGACCAGTATCTTCTAGATGAATGGAGGAGAGAGAGAGAACCAGGGGAGGAAAGGGCTATAGGGGATAGAAACATCTTCTCTCCACCCCCAAAGGCTGCTGGAATGAATCCCATCTGTTCTTGCTGAAGAAGACTACTCAGTGAAAATATGAAAGGTTTCTGCCTCTGTCTTTCCTTTCAAAGTAGACAGAACGCAGAAATGGCTGAATGTTGAAAGACAGAGGCCTCCTAGGTCCTCTGTGGCCAGATCTATAATTTTGGCTTCCTTTCTTTCTCTTAACTGCGGTGAGTTCCCGGGCCATCAGACGTATTCTATACACATATCAGCCAGACTGTTCTCACTGGTCTTTTTCATAAAATCCTTTCCATGCAGTTAATTCCATCCTCTGCCTCTGTATGTGTGCAGAACAGCCTGTTTGCTTTTGGGGACAGACGATGCTTAAGAAGTTCTCAGGAACTCTTCAACAAGGCTCGCCAAAGGCAAGTGGGATCCCGAGTAGCTGAGAGCGAAGAAGCTCCTGTCCATCCCCATCTCGTCTTTGGAAGAGGCTGAGATGAAATCAACCTCCTGAAGGAAGGGGAGAAGAGGGGGTGCTGCCTGGAACTGAGAACAAAGCCAATGCCTAATTGTAACATGGATGATGTAAGGAGGCTCACAATGCCTAATTGTAACATGGATGATGTAAGGAGGCTCACACAGCTGAGAGATGCTTATCATTCCAGCCCACCAAACACGGCCACAACCTTGTAAAATCAGCTTCCAAGTTAGCCCTTTAAAATGATATAAAATCGCATCCTCGTGGATATTAGACAAACAATGCCCCCTGCCCAGGGAGTGTGGAGAGCCCTGTCACCTTCGTCCTGTAGCCTGCATGGAACTCGCTCTCACCAGATCCCCTTGTTCCCTGGCCCTCGCACTAAACGGGACAGGTCTACACAGGTTTTCCAGAAGCTCCCTTTATGTTAGCCATTCTCCCTGGTCCTCTGAGAGAGCTCTGCGTCTCTCTCTCTCTCTCCCAGCCATTTGTGATATTCCCTTTGCCTTGTGGTTACGAAGATCTGTGCACCCACATTCAGATGACTTGATACCCCTTCTGGGTGGCCATTCTCTGCCAATTGCTGTATAATAGCCAACCGTGGACAATACAAGAAGCCATGAAAACCCACCTGGTGGGAAGTGCAGGCTGGAGGCAGAGAGTGTTTTCCCTTTGACACCCTCGCACTCTCCAGGCTGTCTTCTTTCCCAGTGCCTGGCAATTACAATCATGTAGAACAGTGGTTCTCAGACTTTAGGGCATGGCCTCAGAATCCTGAGGGAGCTTGTTAAAATGGGCTCCTTCATTCTACCTCTGGGACTGTGTAATACTGGGTCACGGCAGGACCCATTGATCTGAAATTACAGAGGCTGGTCCTGCATGATTTTAAGATGGACCACAGCTGGGGGGGGGGGTCCTGAAAAGCATTGCACAATAACTGTTTTTTCGAGTGAATGATTGATTGAGGAAAAATTAGAGGCCTCTTGGCTTTCCCAATGGGACAAGAACTGTCGCTAAGCCATCGCTGTCTGGCTGGGATTCTGGAAGCATTTGGCTCCAGAGTGATTCAGTGAAAAGTACCTGAAATGACTGTTGAGTCACCACTCGCCACCTCCAGTTAATTTCTGTCCCTGAGGCCCAGGGACAGATCACCTAAAGCTCAGCATTGTCTCCAAACAGGGAGATCATAGCCTATGGCTATGTGACACATCAGGCACCCGAGGCATGGATCCGCTATTAAACTGTGTATTAGAGCGGGCTAAAAGCAGGCGAAGGAGCCCCGAGCCAGCCTAATGGCCCTGTGCAGACAAAAGACTGGGAGACCAGCCTGGTGCATGGTGTGAAATTCAGGCACCAGATCAGGAGGCAAACAGCGCCCTTGGAACGCATCCCAAAGGGATGGCATCCCTGGTTTGACAAGTTATTAAGAAATCAAGATGGATCTACAAAGAGCAGGAATGGTTTCAAGGCGGGGACAGCAATAAATGGGAACAAGGCAAGCATAAGCAGGAAAGACCACCTGTCTCTTCCCATCAAGGAGCCTGGGAAGAAAATGCTACAAGCCAATGATTCCAGCAGGGTGCATGGCAGGACTTCCAGAGAGGACACATGATTAGCCAAGGGAACAGGCTGCCACAGCACTTCGTGTTTTTGAAAAGCTTCCTTCCACCCCGCACAGCCCTCTTCACTTCTGAATCCTACGTGTGTTTATTGGTTCCCTAACCTTCCCTCCCTTCCCTAAAGCCTCATTGTTTCCCCCTTTCTTAGCATCTCCTGTTACACATAAATATACATATATAAAGTTTAGAAGACAGGATCTACATATGAGAAAGAACATAATGGATTTGTCCTTCTAAGTCTGAGTTATCTCACTTAATAGAATATTTCCAAGTTCTACCTATCGTCCTATATGTTTCATGATTTCATTTTCCCATATAGATAGATAAAATTCCATTGTGTGTATATACTATAGTTTCATTACCTATTCGTTCGTTGATGGAAATCTAGGCTGTTTCTATCTCCTTGCTTTTGTGAACGGAACAGGAGTCAATATGAATGTGCAAACAGCTCTGTGAATCCTTTGGCCATATGTCCAGGAGTGGTACATCCAGGTCATATGATAGGGGACAGGTGGAGATAGAGGGAGACAGCTAGAGAGGAGGAGAGAAGAGGACAGCGGGGAGGAGGGGAGGTATTAACCAAAGCGAAGTATGTGTGCAAATGCCATAAAGAAACCTGTTACTTTGTGTGCTAATTAAAAACCTAAAACTGGGGGCTGGAAAGATGGCTCAGTCTGTAATATGCTTGCTGTGAGAGCTAGGGTTTAATACCCAGCACCCATACGAAAGCCGAGTGCGGCATCGTGTGCCTATAATGTCAGCACTGGGCAGGCGGAGACAGGAGGAATCTCTGCCTTGCTGGTCAGCTGCTCTAACCAAATGGGTGAGCTTTGTGTACAGTGAGAGACCCTGTCTCAAAATGAAGATAGAGAACAACTGGGGAAGACACCCAACATCAGCATCTGACTCCATATACATATATGCGCATGTACCAGCCCCATGCACTCAGAAACAAAGAAGCTAATTCATTAATAAGTCAATTGAGGGGGAAAATTATATCCAGGTATATGGTGCTAGTGAGGCAGGTGGCAGGCCTGAGGGCTTTCAGTCCCTAAATGTTCTAAAAAAAAAAAAAAAAAAAAAAACCTTTGGAATTTAGCAGAAGCAGGCCCAGGCTCACTGGGATTGAGGGGCTTAGCTGCTTAGCTGTGGTCCTTAACATTCCTAATGCTGCGACCCTTTAATACAGTTCCTCATGTTATGGTGACCCCTAACCATAAAATCATTTTCATTGCTACTCCATAACCTTAATTTTGCTGTTATTATGACTCACAATATCTAGGTTTTCCGATGGTCTTAGGCAACCCCTAGGACAATGTTGTTTGACCACAAAGGGGTCACAACCCACAGGTTGAGAACTGCTGGCTTACATGGTGTGCAGGGTGCCTGCAATCATGGCTTCTCTGTACATGGGCAGCATACCATAAGCGTGTTCATGTTCACTCTAATGAGGACAGGTAGGACACCCAGTGACAAATCAAAACTCTCAGTTCCAAACCCCCTTGCGACTTCTAAGAAATGAAACAGCTTTCCCAGTTTACTCCATAGGCTGAATTCGCCTGGCATATTTGAGCCAGACTTCATGAAGGGCCACACGCTCCCCTTGACAATTTCCCCCCTACCTCTTTTCCTTTTACCCAGCCCAGATTCCACTGCCCAGCTACAAGCACGCGCCTGGCCCTCTCCCACTGAGTGAACTCATGTGGCAAAATTGCTTTGGAAAAAGCCAGATCTCCAGCTACCACTGTTTGCAACTAAGTGGCTATGGTCTTTACGGAAGGCACTCCATGCTGATCACTAGTCTCCCGTGAGCTTCATCCACTGACGCCAAGGGGGTCCTGGATGCTGCACAGAAATCAGGCCATTTTCCTACCCCATTTACTCTTCACACTTTGAGAAAGCTCATTTACATCCTATCCTCAAACCTCCAACATCTTCCTCCTCAGCCCCTCAGCTGATGACCTCAGCTCCTACTCTACTGAGAAAACAGAAGGAATTGGAGGAGAATGTGTACCATCTCCCAACACTCCATCTGCCAGCCCCTCTCCCTTAACTGTCCCTGCCGTAGGGTTTTCCATTTTCAGCCCCCATCTTTTTGAATCCACTGGAAGCATTTGACTCGAATGAGCACAGCAGTTTTGAAAGAGGAAATATGAATGTGAATAAAAGAGAGCCTACAGATGTAACTTATACATCTGTAAGAGATTAGCCACAAGGCAATACAGGACAGCATCTACTTCGTGTCCTGTTGCTATAACAGGGGAATGCATTTCAAAGAGCTGACTTTCTTGTCCTCTCCTTCCTTTTCCTCTAAGCAGCCTCTTCCATGGAGCCTTGGGACATCACACTTTCTTGCTGCTCCTTCTTAGTCGCTTTTGATTGTGACTCTTTACCTCCCCAACACCTTACCCTTGGAACTCAGTGACAGGATCTCTCCTGTTCTCTACTCTATACTCACTTCCTTTATGGTCCCACAACTTCAGTTACCATCCAGACCCTAAGAACCTCCCAAGTGATATGTCCTGCATATGCTCCCATGCTGAATCCATTTCTCCAACTTCATAGTCTTCCCACCACACCAAATGAGTGTGGCAAATTCAGTGTGCCCTAACTCAATTCTTAGTCTTTATTCAAACTACTATCTACTGGTAACTCCAATCCTCTACCTTCTCTCGGTCTTACAAGTCGACCAGAGGATGCCATGGCAACCTTAACCCACACCCAGAACCATCCATCCACGTTTTACCTCCTACAGTGTTGCCTCCCTGATAGCAGCCCCTACCCTGCTGCCTTGGGTCAGCTCATTGACCTCCTAACTCGTCTTCCTACTTCCAGCCTTGCTCCTCTAGAGTCTGTTTTTAGCAAAGGCTCAGGGTCTTTAGACTGCAACATAGGCCATGCTACTTCTGTCCTCCAACACCACCCCCCACTTTGCGTTCCAGCTCACTGATGCTAAGATGGTCACCAGGTCCATGGGATCGGGCTGCCTACTCTGTACCCTCCTCCTTCCCCTGGTTTTAGCTATCACTGCCTGCATTCCGATATGCCAGCCTCTGTGCTGTTCTGCAAATGTAACAGGCACATACCCATCTCAGGGTCTTTGTGATTCCGTCTCAGCTATGTGGGACATAAAGAAAACCACCTAGCTCATTCCATTACCAGCTTCAAGCCTTCACTCAGATGCCATCTTCTCAGGACGGTCCCACCCACAGCTTCATTTCAAAGTGAAGACACCTTTTCCTTTTCTCCGCTTTAACTATTTCCACAGCTTTTATCACTATCTGCTATAGTCCATTTGTTTGCTTTTTATTCTGAACTTATTTCCTTGAGATAGAAAGTCCATGAATGTGGGGACTCTGCTCTATCCCCAGCATCTACAATAGTCCTGACACTTAATAATTACTCAAAAAGGGCAGGCGGTGGTGGCCCACACCTTTAATCCCAGCACTTGGGAGGCAGAGGCAGGCAGATCTCTGTGAGTTCAAGGCCAGCCTGGACTACAAGAGCTAGTTCCATGACAGGCTTCAAAGCTACAGAGAAACCCTGTTTCGAAAAACAAAAAAAAAAAAAAAAACCTCTAAGTTAATAGCAAGTTAATGTATGAGTCTATAAATGCCTATGAGAAGAGAGGAAAGTCTTTATTGTGAGTTTGAAAAGCAATCTCTCTCTGTCTCCTTCCCTTCCCTCCTTGAAGAATTTGGGACTAAGATGTTCTGCCAGGGCCTTGGGAGCAATGAGGAGGAAGCTGTAGCTCCTCACTAAGTAATTCTACCTTGCAGCCTTCACAGAAGAGGGAGCAGACCCACTTCCAGGATCTACTTACAATCTTTCCATTAATCAGAGAAGTCACAGGGGAACATACAGAGGTAACAGAATCCACACATCACCTATATGACAGGGCCAGTCACAAGAAGAGAGAGGTATAGATGGCAGACGGGAAGGTGAAGAAAAATGGTTGATTCTAGAGCATGAGTGATACTGTCTCCAAGTGCTCCCAGATGTTAGCAACCTGATCCTAGGTCAGTTCCTAAAGCAGATGGGATACCTCATTATCCTAGCTCCAAGAGAGGATCACTGCTCCTGCCACTCATCTGTCAAAACTATTTGACAGATGTCCTCCTATCATCAAAGTGTGCGGAGGAGGTGATAGAGGAGGGACAACTGAAGTAAACATTAGACATGGTCCCTCGTCTCCCATCCTTCAGTCTGTGCTGTCTTCTATAGACATCACCAAAGCAGGGTTACTCCGAAAAGAAACTATTTTCATTAGTTCTGGGATATGGTGGTGTTTTACCCCCAACATGCTTATATATCATACACCTGAGCAAAATCTCAGTGAGGCAAATAATACAGATGTTAACAAATTCAACAAATACTAACTGTACAGCTAGAAGGCAGGATAAAAGAGAGTCACGGGTATAAACCAAAGGATTTCTGAGGAGTGAAGACAGCTCTCAAAAGCACCCAGACTGTAAGTTGCCTCTTTTTGTCAAAAAGCCAGTAAAATCTTCAAAGACTTCTCCCACCACAGTTGCTCGGAACATCCTGTGCAGAGACAGGCAAACTACAAAGCTGGAGAAGCAGCACAGCTCGACATGCACATCTGGATCAACAGCAAGCGAGAACAGAAGCAAATCCAGCTACAGGCATTTGTAACAAACAAACAGAAAGCCTGGCCATTGACAGCAGAGTCCTGGACAACTGCAGCTAGGGACCGAGAACCTTGGCAATCAGAATGTTAGTCCTAAAGCAAGAGAACGACAGATGAAATCAGCAGACAGCACAAAACAAGAACGCCAACTCAGGTCCAAATCAGGAGAAAGTCCATTCTCCTGGCCACGTCAAGCCTCACCGAAGAGGATTAAAAGTTAAGACTCAAGCCAAAGGAACATTTGCTGAGTGAACTGTACTGATGAGGGAAAGAACACGCTGTGCTAGAAAAGGAACACCTATCAGGTTTAGGATAAATAAAATCAATTAAATTAGTAAGTGCCAAGGAGAGCTTGTGAGTCGAGGAGACCTTTGGGAGCTGTAGTCCAAACAGGTAGAAGCAGCCAGCAGAACTGAACACTTTTGTATTCTGTTATCACAGGAGGAAGGGAAGCCAAGAATACAGTTGGAATTTGACCAAGGAGACTTGCAATTTTGGTAAAGACTAAACTAAGCCTGGGCATACTCCATGCAGCCCTGACAATGCGCCCCTGACTAATCCCCCTACAGTGTAGCATGGTAATGAGAGAAGGCACACACAAATGAAGCTAAGAGTAGTCAACCACAGTGATGTGAGGTCACCAGAGGCATTTATGAAGAGTCTGTGTAGAAGGAGAAAAGGGACAAAAACCTTTGCATCTTTCCTAGTTGGTTTTAATTGTCAACGTGACACAGCCCAGAGTCATCTGAGATGGGAGTCTTAACTGAAGAACTGCCCAGATAAGACTGGCCTGTAGGCATATCTGGGGGGCATTGTCTTCATAATTAATTGCTATTTGAGGGTCCAACACACAGTGGGCATCACCATCCATTCCCTGGGCAGTCTGTGGGCAAGCCAGAAAATGGCTTCTCCTTTGAGTTCCTGCTTGGAAGTAAAAGCCAAAGGAATCCTTTTCCTAAGTCACATGCAAAATGTGGTCATGATGTTTATCATAGAAATAAAGAGGAAACTGGGATAATATTTTAGATAAAATGGTTAAATCAAGTTCTCATGCTTGAGGACATTTTGCAATGGCTCTCTTACTAGTCTGAATGTAACAGGGACCATTAGTTTTGCATACTTGTTGCAATTGTTGGAAAGAAGGAACAGCAGAATTGGTAGATAGTGGTTGCCTTGTCTTAGTGTTCTGCCTGAAGAAGCATCAGTTGGGAAAGCTGAACCATCCCAGAATGAAAAATGACAGGAAGCTGTGATGGTTATTTTTGGTTGTCAATTTGACTACACACGGAATTAACAAAAACCAAGAGATGGAAACACCTACGAGAGGGTTTTCTTAATTATCTGAAGCAGGAAGACCCACATTTAATTCAGATCTTTTGATGTAGGAAGATTCACCGCTAATCTGGACCATACCTTCTGGTGGCAGTGTATATAGAAGACATGGAAGAAGGAAGCTTTTGCTTTCTTCCTGCTTGCCCTCACTCTAAGTGGAGAGTCCATTCCTTCACTGGCATTAGAGTCCGCTTCTTTGGGATTCCAGAGTTTACTGAAGACCAGATGAGACAGCCAGCCTTGTGGACTGAACAACTGCAAGATTCTTGGATTTTCCACTGGTGGACAGTCACTGTTGAACTAGCTGAGCACAGCCTGTACGCCACTCTGATAAAGCCCCTTCATAGATATTCATTCCATGTAGATGGAGGCTATCAAATAGTCCCACACTAGCAGCCTCCACCTACATTTCCATCAGTTCTGTTCTGCAGGAATATTTATTTGTATTTTAATAAATAATGCTTGCCTGAAAGTCTCTACTGGTTGACTATTTTGCTTTTCTGATCTTCAGCTTGAACCCCAACATCTATCTCGAGGTTTTTATTATTCGTGTTACACTGTTCCTCCAGAGAACCCTCACTAATACAGAAGGAAACCAACATCTTAACGTCTGTATTTAGTGGAGGTAGTGATTCCTGTGTAAAATATCAAGACACACATACTTGCATTTACGATATTAAGTTGATTAGTTGTTCATAGTTCCATGGTGCATAAATTGCATGTGTGTGCATACACATTTTGTCATCACAATGTCAAAGTTTAAATTACATGAAAAAAATTCTTGAGGGAGGAAGGGGATCTAAACATTCACAAAATAAACAAAACTTAAAAGATCTACAAGCTCTCTCTCTGAAGTTATATACTCATATAATTAACAATTGATAGGAAGAAGAAGGACACTGTCTAGCCCGCCACACTGTCTACAAGTTGGTCAGAGAGTTTGAGGTATACAGTTTCCATGAACTGTCACCCCTTCTGGGACAGATTCCTCAGTGGCACAGCTGTCTTGAGTCACCCATGCTCTTATAAGTTAAATCCTCACTCACAGGCCCGCAAGAAGCCCAAATAACCTAACTAGTTTTCCAAGATTAAAAAAAAACAATTCTCAAACATGAAACTTTTCTGCCATTTCTAGGTGCTTGTCTCCACGTTTCCCTGACAAGAGGGTTGTTGAGGAGAACAAACACCAGAAAGGACTGGCAGACATATTTGTCTGCACCATCTCTGCTCTATCTTATCTTGTCCCAAACCCCTTTTCTTTCGTAGATGAATAGTTCAGTTTCGGCACAGGAGGCCTAAGTCAGCAAGGGCTGCCCATCTCCTCGTCACAGCTCTGTCTCAGCCTTGCTTCACACCCCAGGTCCTTGCCCAGATGAGGTCAGTTTTGATGGTTCTTTCAGAGAATCCAGACTTTGTCTTTGTTCCACTCACTGAAGACTGAGTGCCGTTTTCATCTAACGTCTCCTGAGTCAAGATGCAGCTATCCACCCAGTCTGACTATCACTTCTGCCAGTGATGCCTGGCTCCATGCCCTGCTCCTAGCTCCAGTGCTTGGGGAAGTGATGCTTTTCAGAGTACACAGAGTTCTTTCTGCCTGTGTGTAGCCAGCTTATTTTGGAGGAACCAACCCTATTGTCCCACCGGTTCCCCTATGCCTAGAGTCAAGCAACAAGGCTAGTGGGAGGCTTCAGCTTCATGACTAACAGGTTGGACTTCAGAGAGGGTGTGAGTCTGCAGCCCTGGGAACTGCTGTGATGAAAGGCTTCAGGGGATCTGTAGTTGACCCTGTTTCCTCCCCGATTCTTTCATGGATCAAAACACCAGGGGAGAGCAAGAGCACTGTTGCTTTGTGTAGCCTCTGTCGCTACAACTGACCAATAACTGGAGAGATGGGAATTGGAAGAGAGAATAATGACTGTAAGGACCATGCCTCTCCCCCCACCCCGACTGCCATCTTTCTAGTGTTTTAGCACAGTGCTTGGATATAGAGTATCTTCTCAGTCGATGAGTGCAGAAATAAATAATGAATAAGCAAATGAATTAACGCAAGAGCGATGAGAGGCTCATCTGTTTCCCTCCTGCCTGTCTCGGTACCACCTGATCCTTGACCAGAGAGAGGGATGGCAGATCACACCTCTATCCTCAAATGCAGCACCTCTCCTTTGGGGCTTCCCATGCATTTATCACATCACTTAGGTGAGTCTACACATCTAATTGAAGTTCATCACTTTCAAAGCCCCACAAGTGACACCAGCCACTACAAGGCCAGTGCTATAAAATTTCTTGAGGTTTCTGGCTAATCTTAGTGGCATTGCCTGAAGACAATCTTCACATCTCGAATGAGAAGTGACTATCTTTACCATGCTTGTCTCCTGTGCCCTGCAGCCTCCCACAGCTAATAAGAATCCCAGAGTATCATCTGGGGGTTTCTGGGTCACAGCACCCTATAACTTGCTGAACATCTATCTCCTGGTTCTAGAGACCTCAATCCTACCATCTGCAATGTTAACACAACAGCCTGTAACTCTTTCTTGCTAAATTTCTCAGTTGTATCTTGCTCATCCTGTATGGGAATAGATCCAAATTAGTTCAGTCATTTCTTGGTGCTTGCAGAGCATAGGTGTACGGACCTCCCATGGATAACAAAATGTGAGGTTTCTCAAGTCCCATATATGGCACAGTATTTGCATATAACTGTATCCAACTTCCCACGGCTTTAAATAATTTAAGTCTAATAATTTAAATAAACAATGTCTAATACAAATGCAAATGATATGGAAATATCTGTACTGTAAAGTTCAGGAGATAAGGACAAAGACAAAATTGTCTATAGATGTTCAGTCTGGGTGCTGCCATCTTAGACCTAAATAACTTAATGTGTTGTAGAAAATTTTATATCCTTAGCTGGTAGCATCCATAGATTGGAACCTAAGTATCTGACTACCTAAGTATCTGACTACAATGGTCACTCAGTTCCTAAGCACCTGCATGTACAGGCCATGTACCAGCTTTGTTCCTTCCCTTATCTCCCAATGACTGCTTTCCATATAAGTCATACTCTGACCACCTAATCAGTTTTGTACATATAAGATCAGATTAAGAAGATTAAGAGAAGAACAGAAGGGAATAGGAGGACCCTTGTGATAAAGGCAAGTGAAGGGAGTGCACATGCGCTGGATCATCACTCCAAATGTGTCTGACTTGTCCGACAACGGCTGAAGGCAAAGACACAGACAGAGGACACCATCCTTCATAAGTGCCTTCCCATATTGCTTTGCCCCCTCTGCCCACTTAAATCCCATAAACATCAAAAAAAATATACCTCTCCTCCAAGCTCACTATTGAACGTGGGCTCTGCCCCATGCCTCGGGTGACTTATTAAAACCAGACTCTGCAAGGCAGAAGAGACAGCTTGGTTGCTTTGTCTAGCTTCTGTCTCCTTGCTGGTGTTCCCAGCATTCCTCCCAGGCAGCTGAACAGTTGTGTCTCCTATACCTCCCAATGTGTCTGACCATGTGAATCACCGAGGCCTCCGTCAAAAGCACAGCTCACCCATGATACAGAGCTACCCAAAGTCAGAATCTCCAGGGCAGGAGCCTAGGAATGCAGATTTTCAGAGAGCTTTCTAATGAGGCTCACAATCACCATGCTTTCTCTGGCATGTAATGCAGTAGTTCTTGACAGTGGCTGCATATTAAAATCAGCTAGGAAACTTTAAAAAACGTCAATGACAAGACTTTACCCCTAGACATTCCTACTTAATTGGCCTGGAGTGAAGCCCAGGCAGTATAATATTTAAAGCTCCCAGCTGACTCTAATGGGCCGCTGGGGTTGCAAACCACTAGAACAGCTTTCCAAACTGATGGTGAGCCCTTCGGGGACAGTAACTGAGAGCCTTGCACCTATTAGAATACCTCACTGTGCTCCACTACACCATGCGGATCCAAAACTCTCCACAACAAGGTAATCTGATTTGACTTGTTCATTCACCTAGGGACAGAATGACAGACCACCGTCTATCAGCTGCTAGTTAAGATACATACTTCCACTCAGCAAGAAAAAAACAAACAAAAGGGGGACACGACCCGCTAGGCTCTGTTAAGTTCCCAAGTTGAATACAGACAACCCCAACTTTTCCTGTTCCAGAGGAACCAAAATAGCACCAGGTTCCACCGTATCCCACTCCCCTCCCCTCCCATCCACTGGCTCACTCACATTGTACAGCACAGTGGTCCACCCTTCCATCGTGATGCATTGGAAGACAGTCAGCACAGCAAAAAGGATGTTGTCAAACTGGGTGATCCCGTCATTGGGGCCGATCCAGTCCTTGCATTCGTAACCAGCTGGGCAGCCCTGCACACCACACGGGTGGGGAGGATCAAATCCCTCTAGAATACCTGTGGACATATTTGGAGAGTGGGAGACAAACCATATGGTGCTTAGCATGAACTGGAAATGATCCTAGAAGACACAAGCAAGCCATTCTCCCGCCACAGACAGAAACGGTCCCATCATGCCTCAAGCCCTCTCCCAGCCTGGCCTCTCTACACCTCTCAGTTCACACCCTTGTGCAATTCAAAATGCTTCTGGAGAAAAGCAGGGCCTCCATCTTCTTCAGATCCCAACTAAATTCTTCTTTGGGCTGCACTACCACAGAAATTCATGGGGCTGGTTCACACAGAAGAGTCTGAGGTAACGGCAAAATCTCTCTGATTTTCCAACCCAAGGAATCAGGATGGACCTTGGTTCTCCCTAGGTTTCTCTGGGACAGTTGTAAAACCAATGGCTGCTTTATTTTGCTAACTTTATTTTGCTTTACAGGTGTACATTTTTGGTTTTAAGCTAAAGGTAAAATAAAAATCATTTGGAGATTATTTTCATAAAAACATGGTACCTATTTAGGAATCTTTAACTTCTCCTTCATTTCCCCAATTCCCTCCCTGATTTTCTTCCTAGAGTATATTATTTGGCTTGTGAAGAACAAATAAGGCACAAATATATGGGAAATGGGGTTATATGCATCCCATAATTGCCAAGGCACAACTGACAAGCCAACGTCAGAGCTCCCTCAGCTCTTTCACAGAGATGGGAGACCAAAGTGAGCTGGAGCGCAGAAGAAAGCTCTCTTTGTTGATCCACTGGGACCCCCATCTGATTCTCGTCTCCAGGGTTGCCCTGGTCTGTGGGTCAAACATTCTGTTCTCCAGAGCATTGATCCAGACTGACGGCTTTAGTATGTATTCTAAAAGCCCTCTGCCATGAATCTGAAAAGCTGAGACCACCTCTTAGAACCCTTCCAACTACACACAAGGAGGCTACGTGTTTTGTAATGTAACTGTCATGCAGATCTTTAGGCTGATCATACCTCAAAAGACCACGGAGTCTAGGAAATTTCTGATTGTAATTCTAGGGTTGGAATAGAGTATACTTTTTCAGCACAGCTCCAAATGCCCTGAAATTACACTCATGACCGAACAGGGGAAGTGGGAAAACAGAAGACAGAAAACAAAGCCCTTACCTGAATTGTTCATGAAGCATGCTCGATGTAACTTGCCACTGTAGAACTCCAAGCCAATGATGGCAAACATGAGGATGGCAAAGAAGAGCAGAAGGCCAATCTGCAGAAGAGGCACCATGGCCTTCATGATGGACTTCAACACAATCTGCAGGCCTGTGGAGAGGAAAGGGAATGAAACAGAGCCCTCATTCATGGCCCTCTGACAAGGCAGATTTCTTTACCCTCTCCTAGGAGGTCAAGTCTTCCATGGAAAAGGAACCATCAATTCTGAAATGACAGCTGCCATTCATAAAGAGATAACCAAGACAAGTCAAGCTGAAGACTGTCACATCCTATGTCCCTTCCCTTTCCTTCCTCCTCACTCCTGCCTACATATTACCCTTTCTGTTTTCTCCATGCTAACTAGTAGATTCCCTTCACAGATTAAATTAATTAGTCCATGTTTCTTGCTCCAAGAACATTCATGCAACCCCTGCTAGGGTACAAATCCTACAAAATAGGAATAAAGTTGAACCTTTCTATTATTCTTTCTCAGACCCAGCTCTCTGCCAAGTGGGGAAGAAGTACAACACTAATCAGCAAACAAATAGCCTTTTGACAACACATTAAGACTTTTTAACCTTAGGAAAGTAACATACTTATTTCAACAGATAAAACTACACACATATAATAATTACAATTATACTAAAATGCATAGGGAAAATACATCAAATTAACATTTCAGAGTGATACAATAATTGTCTTCATTACATTTCTGTTGTTTCCTGACTTCTGTTTTTTTAAAAAAAAACTTCCATTATTATTTAAATATGAGGAAATGTTAAATTTATAAGTACAATGCTATGCACAATTGCTGTGTGTCCAGGGCTTCCTTCCAGAAAGACTGTCTCTTAGATTGACAGATACCCTGCATCCAACTGAGAATACTAGACAATGAAAAAGAAGAAAGTAGGTGCTCACTAGGTATTCCTGACACGAGCTTTAAGGGCCTCAGGACACGCACAGCACGGAGGGTCCGCAAGTCCACATGGGTGTTGAAGTGGGTTCCCGCAGTGGCCAGGATGCTGTGGGCAGAGACACAAAAGAGTCAAGGTTACCACAGCCTGTCTGGCCCCTCCTGCTTCATGGGGAGGCTGGGCTGAGCAGGCTCTGCCTGGAAAGTACACAAAGCTAGTGCCAGCTGCAAGTGGGCGCACCTGAGCCTGGCTGAATCACCAGTGGTGTCGAGTGGAATTAAATATAGCCATCTGGGTTTCATTGTGCAGAGAAGTTCCCATCATACTGGCATCCTTGTCCCAAACCATGAGCAGAATGCACCGTCTCCAACATAAGACCCACACCTGAGCCAAACCTGGTCCCTCACTTTCCTCTGCCCCTCGCAAAATTCCTTCCCTTTCTCCATGTTACCAGACCCTTATGTCTCTGTTTTCTTTTATTTCAAAGTTCCCTATTCCCATCTCCTGTCCACTTTAGGGAATTTGCCTGGATTAACTTCAGGGAAGAAGTAACTTACTCTTCTCTCCCTGACACTCAGAATTGTTAACAAATAAATAAATTATACTGACTTTAATGACTGGGAGCTATATACCTATGCCATTATGCACTATTAATATGTTTTATAATTGCCCCCAAACCATTCTTTGATCTGGACTGGGTTTCTTTGCTTTCATTTTTCCCACCTTCTACAGTCATAGCCAGAAGCATACGCATACACACATACACAAATCCACACAAATGCTACTAGACTGTGTAGAGGAAGTATCAATGAGACAATTCACTGCCTATAACCCAGTGACAATGCTGGTACCTCTGGGGACAAGGGCACACGTATGTTTGTGAGTGGTAAAGCTGATGACTAAGCATTAGTGGGATTAGGCTTAAGTCTTGGCCCCGAGAACTAGGCATGTGATACAAGTCACTCAAGCTCCAGGTGTCTTTTTTTTCCATCTATAAAATAGAGGAGTACAATGACCTAGTTTTAGACACAAAATTATACCATGTTGAAGATGAAAAATGTTCTGGGCCAAGCATAATGATGTGTGCCTGTAATGACTGCACTTAAAAAAACTGAGCCAAGAGAACTACAAGTTCAAGACCAGACTAGGCTACACAGTGAGAAACTATGGTGCTTTTTTAAAAAAAGTGTACTGGAAACTATAAAGCGCAAAATTGACCTTGTTTCTGACATAAGATCAATAATATTGACTTAAATTTGCCAGCTTATTCTTTGTTTTGTGGGCTAATAACTTTTATCCCTCACAACTTCTCCAAGATTAGCCCCTCTATTCAGAAGCACTGGGAAATGACTCATTTGGAAAATGGCATAGTAGCAAGAATGGCTGATTTAACTATTCTTTGCGGAGGCTCTCTGCAAGATTTCAAATGTAGGCAAAGAGAGCCATATGAAAGGCTTTACGGCTCCAGGAAGCAGATGCCGGATCAACAGGTACTGAGAATGCCAATCCAGGACGACAGACACAGAGATGGCTGTGAACACAGGGCTGCCTACCAACCCCACAGGCTTTCCTCCGTGTGGTGGAACACCCCTGACCTTAGCAGGGGTCAGGCATTTGAAGCTGCACAGCTCACATTAGGACAGGAAGAGGAAGCCCACACTGGATTTAGGCAATTGGGATGAGTGGTGGAGATAATTTTCAGATTTCAGCTTTTATACTTTGGACTAGGGGAGATAGCACAGTTTCTAAAATACTTAGGTTGCAAATATAAGAACCTAAGTTCCACTCCTCCAAGAGCACGTCGTTATAAAGCCAGACATGGTAAAACACACCTGCAAGTCTGGAGAGTGCCAGATGGAAGGCAGAAAATAGGTGGGTTCCTAAAATCCCAGGGTCACCAGCCTGTCTCAAACAAAGAGTAGAATATGCCGTAGGGCCATCACATGGGAGTTGTCCTCTGATTTCCATATACAAGCAGCATAAAAGCTTGTGTTGGCACCTACCTACATGCATAAACACACATACATACAAAACACATGCAAAAGCAAAAAAATAATATTATGTAATCTGTGCTCACATAATCTCAAAAGAAAAACCAAAGTACTCCTGCTCTCATGAAGAAGCCATCCCAGGCAAGCTTCCTCAGTGGTTCCATCTTTCCTGAGCCCAACCCCCACACCGTCCTCTGAAAAGAAAAGCCAGGATGAGCAGAATCCCAGACACTGCTCATGACTCTCCCTTACAAAGTCAAAGAAGGACGCTGGGGAGGGGACGGCATACCTTCTAAAGAGGAAAAAGAACAAAGAGAAATATAGAAAATGGAACTGAAAAATATGACAGAAATAGACAAAAGGGGAAAAGAGAGAAAAAGAAAGAAACTTCAAGGCTAGGTAACGGGATAGAGACAGAAGGAAAACAGGCCCATTGCTCTGCTTCCCCCTGAACGAAGGCTGGACGCAACACTGAGCCTCTCCGCTGCCCAGGTGCGAGCCTCTCCTTTCCCTGTGTCTCACAAACACAGTGTGAGGGATCCACTCAGCTCAGAAACCAGAGTTTGGTTTCCTAGGAGACCCAGACACTCAGATGTTCTTTCACATCGCACAAAGAACTGCTGGAAGTGAAATTTTCCTCCCCGGGCCTGGGAGTGACAGGCAGGCTTTAGAACACGGAGGTGGAGGCAGGAGTCAGTGGTACAAGAGGGCACAAACATACAGCAGAAAACGTGGTAGGAAAACAGGAGAGTGGAACTCCAAAGAGAAGTCGTAAAAACGTGGAGATGCAGACAAGGAGGAAAATAAGAAATCAAAGCTAACGGAGACGCAAGTGTCAGGGAAGCATGCAGGCAAGCTCACGTGGGAAAGGGCATATGAGAAAAGCTAGCGTGATAGACAGAGGAAAGAATGTGTTATTTATTCCAGGGGGATCACATAGCCATCCATAAGACGTGTTTTTCACTCTCCCACCATCAAGGATGCTCTTGACTGAATTAATTTTCCACTGCAAACAAACAAGCAGAACCTCACCCAACCCATGTTCTCAAGCTGTTTTGTTGCTTAGAAAATTTTTTTCTTCCAGTGCAGGAATATTAGTAACAGAGCTTTTAAAATATAGGTAGCCATTGGTTGCTTCTTAATTTCTATTATTCAGAAAGCCCCCGAGGACAGGAGCTATAACTTGGCTCCCCTAGCCACCTGCTAGAAGCAATGAGATTCACAGAGTGCAAAGTTCATTGAAGAAAAGGGTCCTACTCTGTGTTCCCATTAATCCCTGGTCCCATCTCCATCAAGGCATCACTACGCCTTAGAGGAGTTTGGCATTCTCTTCCACCCCTCCCCAGGCCTGGGGTACCTAATAGAGTCCTCTGTGCTCCTGACAGAGTCAACTTCAGAGATACCTGTACCCTCAGACCTATCCTCACAGCTTACAATAAAAACTTGATGGTTTGAACCTAATCTTCACTGATAAAAAATTAACACATTTGCAGAAATCAAAAACTGATAGGGGCCACAGGTATCCCAGAACTCACTGGTGAGAAGATTAGACTAGCAAAGCTGGGATGGTACTCAGACATAGGTATGTCTGAGCAGCTAGAACATCTGGGAACACATCGTCCAGCATCTAGAGTCTGATGAGGCTCTTATAACATAGTCCTAAGACTTGGTACCCAAAAGGAACTCCATATCACAGGATGTCCTCGGCGGAAATGATAGAAGGGGGGAGGATGAGATGAAGATAGAAGACTAGAAGCTACCCCCATCTCGGCAAAACCTAAGTGTTGATGTATACAGAGCTCAGCAAACCTCTACCGTGTCTAATGCGGGAAGACAGGCGGGAAGAGAGTAGAAAATGGCGCTTGACACATAGTCCCATGGAAGCAGCCACTTAGAGGACATAATTACAACACACCATGAGGATTCATAGCAGAGATGTTCAGGAGACACTGGGGTGGCAAATACAGAACGTTTGCTATCTGTTAGCATTTTCAAATGTTAAATCGTTAAATTATTAAAAATCACTGAACAAGACTATAGTCTACATTTCATTTCTGTGAGGAAACGTGGCTCAGAAAAAGTTAAAGGGTTAAAAGAAAAGTCAGTTTCCCTATGATATTTAAGTCAGTCCTTCTCCCATCGTGCCATGGGCTGTGACGTTTGCCCAAAACTACTCAGCAACACTATTCCATCGTTCTGCCCCAAATGCCAGTGTCACAGTGTTCTATCTCTGCACACTTAAATGAATTTGATTCCTTCCATCTAAGGCCACAAACCCCAAGTGAGTCGCCACTGGTCCCTTTCACGACCTTCAGAGTCCCCTATGCACCTCTCTCCATGACTATAAGATGGCTCTAACGGCAGGTAGTGTCCGCTGCAATGTTGACACACACAAACTTGGAGACACACACATCACAAAAACGGAGGAAGGCCACCAGGGATAAGTTCAATTCTGAGTTAATAAAAATCTAAGCTCTTTGTTGTCCCAGGAGCTATCTGTACGTACGCTTCAAGAGAAGAGGCTCTGTTTTCCATTTCTTTTTCCCTCATAGGCATAGAGCTGATGAAAAGTTGTATATAGAGTTGTACTTAGTTCCCACTATTCCCCCATAGCAGAGGGCAGACAGGCAGGAATATACACAGCATGCAGCACATACACAGTCCCGTTTAGTAACTGCCTCAGGCTGGCTGTTCCAGCTCAGCCTCTCCACTAATGCTTTTGCCTTCAGTTGTCAGCAGCTAAGAAGGTGGCGAGAGGAGGCTGACCTGATCCCAGTGATATGACAGAAGCTTTCTGGTCATGGCCACTACAGAGGCAGAGAGGGAGGAAGGATGGAAATGATGCCCTGCACAATTAGAACTTAACCATCTCTCCCACATCAGTCACCCACAGATCTTCAGTATCTAACGTTCACTTCCTGTCTGACAACACCCTGTAGCAGTGGGCTTCCTTTTAGAATTGTCAGATAAAATGTAGGTTGCTCAGAAAAATGTGAGTTCCTCATAAAGAACAGAAATAACACCTTCTAGTATAACTAACTAAGTTTAGTACAGTCTTCCACTCATGGGTGGGATATCCATTCTTTATCTAAAATCTGGCTTCCAAATTAGACAGTGCTGTGGTGTGAAGGTGAGATGGCCCCTACGGACTCACGGACTCACGTGTTTGAACACATGGTCCCCAGGTGGCAGCACTGTTTGGGGAGGGTACAGAAACTTAAGGAGGGGAAGCGTCATCAGAGGAAGTTGAGGTCTGATAATCTGACTCTACTTACTCTCCACTGCCTCTTTCCTGATGACAGATGCAGTGCCACCATTTGTCTCACATGTCTGCCACCATGCCTTCCCCACCATGACGCCCTATGTCCCTTCTTGAACTGTAAAGCAAAATAAACCTTCTCCCGTAAGTTATTTCTTCTTAGGCACTGGGTCCCAGTAATGATAACAGTAACTGATACGACTGAGCATTTTTACTTGCTAAGTCTTGACAGTACACTTAGGTAGTGCTGTAGTTTGCACTGTAATTCCTTCAAGGCCTGTGAGCCAAAAGACTTGGTCCCTATCATGCTTAGCTATGTTCATAGTAACATTATAGAACCTGGAAACAACCTAGATGCCCCTCAACCAAAGAATAGATAAAGAAAATGTGATTTATTTACACAATGGAGTACTACTCAGTGGTAAAAAAAATAATAACATCTTTAAATTTGCAGGCAAATGGATGGATCTAGAAAAAAACATATTGAGTGAGGTAACCCAGACCCAGAAAGACAAATATCATATGTACTTACTCATAAGTGACTTTTAGACATAAAGCAAAGGAAAACCAATCTACAATCCACAACCCCAGAGAACCTAGACAACAAAGAGGACCCTAAGAGAAACATACATAGATCTAAATAGGAAGGAATAAAAACAAGTCTGCTAAGTAAATTGGGAGTGTAGGGATGGGGAAGGGAAGAAGGGAGGGGAGTGGAAACATGCATAGTGCAATAAAAACAATTTTAAAAAAGGCAAAAAATAGAAATACTGGAAGAGGCAGCCACTGGGAGATCTGAGGTCACTGATGGTGGTGCACCTTCAAAAGGGAACTGTAGAACCTGGCTCTCTTCTTTTTCACTTATCGTTCACCATGAAATGAGCTTCTTGTTTCACTATGTATGTATGTAGGTGTACACACACACACACACACACACTACAGTCTCAACAGCCAAAAGTATTGCGTCCAACTGATCATGACACAATTGGGAGCTAAAGATTACTGTATAAAGAGCTCTACTATTAGTTATTATTTAATCCTCAGCAAATCTGCAAGTTCTCTTTGGAGAACAGACAGAAGCCAGGGGTCTTTAACATTAGGCCTAGGCTCACCACCAAGTTCGAGAAAGCACCTCATTTCTCATAGCACTGTATCTCCAAGAAGGCACTAACTTCTACCATGCCTTTCCCTTGAAGTTTATGTCTTGACAGCAACCACACCCCCCTTCAGCCTCCCCCCCTCTCTCCAGCCTCCCTCAGGCTTGGACCACCTCTTCTTTGTCTTGCCTTCCCTACCAAAACAAGATGTTTCAGACCTCATATTCAAGTCAATGTTCTACTCGTGCCTTGGGAAAGGACAGAGTGCATACTCTCCTATTATACTAGCTTCTTTGTTTTAACTCCACCACAGTCCTTCAAACTTACATAATTGCCACTCTGAGACACAATGTTCTTACCTGTAAAATGGGGACAAAGCCTTGTTAGGGAGGTTAAGGATTTTAAAAGCTAATGCTTGTGAATCTCTTTACATCGTACAAATTTACCACATTGATTCTTGGTCATAAGTCATAGAAATAAATTTGAGCTGTCTTAACAGGCAGAAACATTTTAGACTATCATATTCCCCAGCAAACTCTCAACATATTTTGAGAACATATCAGGAGGTTGCAGAACTGAAGGACTCTCAGTAGTCTAGTCTGAGAAATTCAGAAAATTCGCATCTTAGTGTGTTGGGGATAGCCAGATCCTACTCCAAGGAAACTCTGAATGTCATTTGCTGGGACAGAAAGAGCTTTCCTCAAGGTTAAAGATCTTAACGTGGAAAGACTTCTGGACTCCACGATTGTTTATAAACGCAAAGGTACATCAAAGAAGGGGACAGAGGAAGACTTGTCCAGGGACAAGACGACAGTGGAAGGACAGAAGTCAGGTGCTGCCCATGCTGCTAGTTTTGGAGATGGAGGAAGGCCACAAAGAACCGGAGGATAGCTCGAGAAGATGAAGAAATGGATTCTCTCCTTAAGCAGCACGTCCCAGTAAGCACAATTGAGCTGCACTAGGGCTATGTTTTAGCATTTCCAAGGTGAACAAAACATCTGCAGGAATGCACACCAAGTAGACCCCTCAGAGGGAGATAAGAGCCATATAAATAAGGCAATAAATAATCATTTTAAAAGCCAGTGTCTACTTCAGCCTGATTCATGCAAAGCATCTGATAAAATGGTATCACAGATAAAGAAGAGAAAGACTGTTATCCGTTTCCTTGTCTATAAAATGAGATAATCATAAAGATAGGCCTCTCGGGGCCCTTCCTGGCTCTGAGTCACAGCCTGTCCAAGTGGCACTACCCTCTGCAGCTCACACCTATGCTCTGTATCAAGACAGCTGTGCAACATTGGACACTCAGCTACTTGGTTCCCAAATCTTAAAGTCTGGTAGTTACATTGAACATCCAGGCATGCATGGTTCACACATCTTAGAAAAGCAGTCTAATGAATGATAAGTGATTGGGTCCTTGTAACTCGATTCAGAGCCAACTTCTTGATGGCAGGAGCTGTATTTCTGCTTCCATCTAATTCCGGCCCTTCCTCTAGCAATAGGAGTAGTGGGACCCAGAAAAAACCCAACCTAAGGGCCATGGATATTAATCCAGTCTCTCTAGAACAGAATGGCTACACTCATGCATGGGGGATGTGTCTATGTGCCTGTGGCAATAACCAAAGAGACAAACTAAGGGCACTTTAACCACACATGTAAATCATTATGATCCATCAAAAATCCATTGAATTACATGCAGCATTATTCTCTCCATTTCCTTTAAATGCATTATGGGAAGTATAATTTGATTTGGTAATCAATTTCTAGAGAATTTATTTCATTTTACTGTCTTAAATACAGAATAAAGAACGAAGGCTTCATTCATTAAGTTGTTCACATAGAGACTATTCAAAAGAAAATAAATTATCAAGTTGACCAAAATCTATTAGCGGGGAAGTCAAAGAAGCCGAGAATGAGAAAGCCATTGGACTGCCTGATCCCCAGTCCCTGTAAGCTGCCTCCTCCTCTTCACTGGGTATAATGTAATCTCTTGATGCCATTGGGGTTAGCTCCACCCCTAAACCCAAGATCCATGCTATAGTTACCTGAGGCCTACTGAGCACACACACTGGCAATCCCGTGGGAGCCAAAATGGAAGTGGTAGCTGTCCTCATGACACTTACTGCAAGATACAGAATCATGAGTAGGAAGGTCAAAGGTAACCCATGAGTAAGAGGTGTGATGATGTCCTCTGATGCAGGAAGAGGCATGTACAGAAGGGGCAAGGAAAACAGGAGATCCTCGTGTTCACGGCATTAAAACCACAGTGGTGTGGCTAAGTCCTGGTGAGGCAGGGAGAGTGGAGAAGGGTGGACAGTTCTGCAGAACTGGAAAATGTCACCCACAAGGAAGACCTTATGGGGTTTGTGGGTTTGGATGGAGTCTGCTCGTGTTCCAAGAGCATCATCTAAGAGTCTTAAATACGGCAGTAGTCCACCAGCTAGTCATAAAGCCACTATGTGCTCAAGAGAGTCTTTTTGCTTGAAAGTACCTCGCTTCCCTTCAGCCCCAGACTCAGTTGCTCCAGACAGATGCTAGCCTTAGACTTGGTCCTCAAGGACTATCCTGAAGTCATGTATATTGCACTGGGTTCCAGATTCACTGTGGGTAGATCTAGATCAAGCTTAACAAACTGTGTATTGTCATAGACAGTAATTGGTCTGAGAATGGCAAAATGATAGAATTTAGGCCACTTATCTACAGGAGAAAAAGTCTTCAGGACTTCAATTGACCTACATCATACACAAACTAAAAGTATATAAATCAGTGATTTTTTCAGACTATTTTGATCATAACTAAGTAAGAATCATATTTTATTAAAGGCAGGATGAATATTTATATATGCACATAACACATAAAATAATATTTACTCTCTATGTGGCAGACTTTCATTTTTCTTTTCAATACTTCCTTTCTTGTGCTTAATGTTGGTTGTTGTAATCAAGCTAATGTCTTGACTCTCTAGTGTGTAGCTGTCAACCTTCCTAATGCTCTGAGACCCTCATGTTGTGGGGACCCCTAAGCACTGCTCTAGTGGCACTAACCCACAGTAGCCCCAACCCGCCAACTCTCTCACCACCACCATGCGCTCACACATTCTCTCTAAGGGAGCCACTGTTCTGAAAACGTCAGATGGAGCAATGTGAATGGCTAATTCAACAGAACCATGAACCTTCTTGATGTTTCTCCCAACCAGAAAAATTATTTGCATTGAAAGGCTTTGCTGCTATGTTCCAAGGACTGGAGACACAGCGTTATAGGAAGAAACATCTTCCCCCACCCCAAAGACCATGCTGGGGACACCCACTGAAACAACTTACTTGAGCTAATGGGAGCCCACCAACTCCAGTCTGACAGTGAATGAGCCCGCATAGGACCAAACTTGGCCCTCTGAATGTGGCCCTCTGGATGACAGTTGTATGGCTGGAGCAGACTGTGGGGCCACTGGTAGTTAAGACCAGAATTTATGACTACTGCTTGCACTGGCTTTTTGGAACCGTTCTCTTTGGAGGGATACCTTGCTCAGCTTAGGTACAGTGGTGAGGGCCTTGGCCCTCCCTCAAAGCAATGTACTTTGACTCTCCACGGGAAGGAAGCCTTACCTTCTCTGAGGAGTAGATAGGGGAATGGGAGAAGAGAGGTGAAGGGGATGGGAGGAGGGGAGGAAGTGTGAATTGGGATTGGTATGTAAAATGAAAAAAAATGATAATTTTTTAATTAAATAAAAAAGAAATGAAAAACAAACAAAGAAACTTCTTCCTCCTTCAGATCCCAGCAGTGAAATGAATAGTCTAAATGACAGAATACAGAGAAGTATAAAACACACACACACACACACACACACACACACACACACACACACACACACACACCATCATCATAGAATGGTATCTGTTTCTGGTTTGTTTTGTGTTATTTTTTTTATTTTGTTTTTTTCCTTATTTCTGTGTCTGTTCCGCAGACAGTAAGTGGCAGCCAAGCAGGCTTAACATTTCTTGGGAGGACAGAATGTAAGGAGGGTCAATTTGTCCTCTCCAGTAAAAGTCTATGCCATTTACAGGAGGGAGCAAGCGCTCCTGGCTTTAGCCAAAGTGGGAAACCACTTATGGAATAGAAAATGTAGTTTCCAAGTTAAATTTCAAAGGAAACATAGTGGGTGGCGCTAAAATACACCTTTTGATGAAAAAAAAGTCAGGGGATAAATCGCTTCCTTTCCTTCCCCACCAAAACAAAGCTTAAGAGTCAAAATGAGTCACACAGAAAAGGTTGTGCTGACATCTGGGCACCCACCATTCTTGGCAGCGAACAGCTGACCTTTGCACTCTAGGGCATTTAGCAGCATCCCTAACCTCTAGCCAGCAGCTACCAGCTGTGACAAATGTCTCCAGATAGTGTCAAATGTCTACTGGGAAGCAAAGCCACCCCTGGGGGAGAACCCCTGACCAATGAGATCTCATGAGAAACCCTAACAGCTACCCAAAGATGGTGAATGACATGTTTCCCACCTACCTACCTGCCTGCCTACCCAATCAGAAATGAGAGATGGCTGGCATGCTCCTAGCCATAAATTTTAACTACCAGTGGACCTGGGTTGTTTTTCTGAGGGGCTGGAGGGGATTATGCACTCAGACCAAAAAAATAAAAATGCCAAAAGAAGAGGCAAAACTAATCATCATTTAGGTCCCAGAGAGGATGACAAAGATAAAACCAACGTTGTCTCGTTGCTTCACAGTTCATGCAGATATCACCCATCTAGGTACCACCATCCCCATTCCTAAAAGCTCGGAGAGAGAAACTGCCTAGACCAAGGTCACTGCAATAGTCAATTATTAAAGTGAGACTCAAATCCACACATTTGGCTTCTAACTTCGGTGCTTTTGGTAGCTACAAAAGATAACAGCTAATAGCTAGAAACATATCCCAAAGGCACACACGTGTGATAAATGCTCTCAAGCATGGCCACAGAGCTGCCTCTCTGCAGAGCCATATGGTGCCTGTGACTGCGACATCATATGGAGGTGACCACAGCTGTGCTTCAGAGAGCTGACAGTGAAGGAGAATGGCTGCAGAGGGACCACAACATAAGAATTTGCTAACATAAATACACGTTCTTTGGATTGTTTTTCTAGTGGTGATAAGGAACTTCTGCTGATCCTCCTCCCATCTACTTTGTGCCACTAGGGTCTCCTCCAGACCTGGAGCAAACACTGGTGAGATGGCTAGCCAGGCCCAAAGTAGAACCCAGCCAAGAATAAAGGCTTGGCTAATAATAATCCATGTGGCAGCCAAGTTCCCAACACTGGCTTTGCTGAAATGTTCTAGGGAACTCCAGAGTCAGACTCCAGGAGCTAGCTATGCAGCCCAACACAGCCCATCAGTGTGGCTACCTGCTGCTGTCATTACCAGAACCTTGTCTTCTACTTATATTCCTCTGCAGGTCTTAAATACTGCAACATTCTCATGTGATATTACCAGTCACAATAGGTGGAACAAGCAGCTCTTCCCTGGGATGTTTGGGAATGGGCAAGAAAGCTCAGTTATCACTTCTGAAGCAGCTAATGCCCTAAAACAAAAGCCTCAGAGCTGTAGTCAGTTCTGATCTCAGTAACAGAGCAAGGCTGGCTACTGTGAGAGGGAGCAGCTGATCCCAAAGAGGGGAGAAGTGATGAAAACAAGAAGGACTTTTGTGGGAATTGAGTTTGTGCTTGAGTCCATAGGGTCCCAGCTATTTCTTGGTCTTTCTGTAACATGGCAGTTCTATGAGCCATGCCATTCCTCCTCAGAACAACCCGAGGTAGATTCCTATCAGAACGACACCACAGGAACTGCCCATCTTTTTTGTCCAGATAGTAAGTATCACCTGGGGAAGTAACTCCAGAATTTGGTGTAACTAGTTTAGCCAGACCTACAAGAGTCAAGAGATGCATAAGGCAGCAGATAAAAACAAACAAACCAAAATATCACACAGAACCATGTCCTGACACAGAGCTAATACCCAGTAATGAACACGCAAGTCAACGTTGTCTTAGCAAGTAGCTGAATTCCTAAACAATGCTTCCTCTTTAATATCCAAGAGTCACAAAATTTATATTCATTCATAATCACAAGGAATGCCATTGTCCTCTTCACAAAACATCACACACACACACACACACACACACACACACACACACGCATGCACACACGCACGCACACATGCAGGAAGGTCAGCATTACATGGGAGGGGGTGACAAACTCTGGCACTGTTATGCAGGCACAGGTGATGAGGAAGAACAACTGAAGACTACTGCGCAGCTTCCTGGTTCAGATGACCTTCACCCAGACAGGTGCCACCATTTCCATCCCACATGGTGACCCCAGGAACCTGTCAAAGGTAGAGGGAGAGCCTGCTAATCAGAGCCTCCCTTCTCACACCGCTATGACGGATGCTGCTTCGCTTTTTTATTTCCCCCGGCTGGAAAATACTTGGCTTAAGATATCTGTCAGAATTTATAAAACCTTCTCAAAGTAACAACTCTTTCCAATCATAGACCTATAAATTTTAGGAAAATATGTTTGTCCATTGTTCTGCATTCCTGATTCTGCTTACAATACCTGGGAGACTGATCTGTATGACAGGCATATGACATTTTTCTTCCAGCATGACAAGTATTTGAAAAAAAAACAGATAAAAATTGCCCATACTTGCTCAGAAGCCAAACTCATAATTACAGGTTTGATGAAGAGGTGGTCATGAAACTACTATAAAATACCAACTGTCTGAAAAATCCCAAAGGAACCAGAGCCATTTGTCAGAGAAAACAAAATGCTTTTTTACTTTTTAGAGTCATTAAGCCAAAATTCATTCAAGGAGTTCTGAGTCATATCACATCCCATACCACCTATTTGGAATATAATAAAAATAGCAGCAATTTTAATAATTAAAAAGAATTGTGTCTCTATACAGGAACTGTTTGTTACCCAAATCTACTTGATAATGACATGTAAGCACCAACAACGTAAGTGACTTTAATTGTATTGTTATTGTGAATAAATAAAGCGCTGAGCGGTTGGAGGAATCCACAGGTTATGTGGGGGCACATCTAGTGGTGTAGCCATTTCTCAGAGAGGACACTAGCGACACGGCACACTCATTAATCACGGAGTCCAGACAAAGAAACGGCCACCCCTCGCAGAAGTCTTGGCACCAACGTCCAAGTTTAAACTAGTGACAAAGATTTCTCCCTTCTGCTCTGAAATTATTTTTACCTTGCCAGCTATGCAAATTAGTCATGGCCTCTGAGCATGAAAGAAACCAGGCTGTGCCCAATTAATATTTTATGAAAAGAAAAAATGGTGTAACTGGAGCTCCCGACACTGAGCTTCGGAGACTCTGCAGGTGACCCTGTAGATAGAGAACTGTGGCAAGTGTCGGTACCATAGACAGTTTGTTAAAGATTTATTTGTTTTATGTGAATAGCTATTTTGCTTGCACTATGTACGTTAAGTGTACCATGTGCATGTGTGATGCCTACAGTGGTCAGAAGAGGGCACCAGAGGCCTGGGAACCGGAGCTACAGAAACTTGTGAGCTACCATGTGAGTGCTGAAAACGGAACCCAAGTCGTTCCCAAGAGCAGCAAATGCTCTTGACCACTGAGCCATCTCTCCAGCCATCTAACATCTAAAAGAACAAGGTGTAGAAAATTCACAAAAATAAATATAAATTGCTTAGTGGTTACATTTTAAAATTCCCATAGCCGGACTGGAGAGATGGCTCAGCAGTTGAAAGCACTGGCTACTCATCCAGAGGTCCTGAGTTCAATTCCCAACAACCACATGGTGGCTCACAACCATCAGTAATGAGATCTGGCACCCTCTTCTGGCCTGCAGGCTTACTTGCAGACAGAACATTGTATACATAATAAATAAAATCTTTAAGAAAAAAAAGAAAAAAATAAAAATAAAATAAAATTGCCATAAACAAAGAAATTCAAATTAAAATAACATAGTAACTGACATGCCAATCATGTTGCTATCACTGGAAGGCTAATAAATTGGTGCTATTACTTTGCAAACTATGGGACAATACACACTTAAGGATGTTGAGAAGTGTCTACTCTCTTTGACTCAATAGTTTCAGATTATTTGAAGTACACACTCCAAAATGAAGGCAAGTTTAAGTAAAATGGTTTTTTATATAATGGTGTTTACATACTAGTAGCTAACGTATAAATATTTAAGCAGTATCTATACTTTTAAGTGATCTAAAAGTCACCTAACACTAAAGAAAATAACCTAATTAGAGATGGCCCTACACAGTGAAAAGTCTTTTCAAGGCAGAAAAAGACATGACAAGCAAAGGAGCACATGAAAGATGCAGTGCAATTAATTAGGGAAACACAAGCTGCAACCAAAACAGTAGTGAGTCTTTGCCTATTAGAAGGCTGAACCCAAAGCCCAACAATGCTGAACACTGTGAAGAATGGAATATCTGGAAACAACTGAAAATCAGGCATTCTGCTGGAAATGCAAAAGAGCTCAGCCATGGCAAGCAGCCAGTCTGTTCTTTGTGGAGTTATACACACACTGACCACTGCACTAGGCAATGGACAGTTATCCGTCACATCTCTACCTATAACTGCCCAGACTGCACACAATTCAAATAGCACTTGACTGGCAAATCAATCAATTGTAACACAGCTTGGCTGTCCATAGAACCAAGCATCAGGCAGCAATAAAAACAGAGTAACTACTGATGTGTGCAATAAGCGCGGACATGTCTTAGAAGCATGAGGCCGCCGTCTGAAGGCTAAGACTTCATTTACATGGAAAGGTGGTGTGTGTCTAGAAGGAAAAGCAGCTCAGTAGCTTCTCAGGCACTGTGGATGGGGAAAATGGCCCAGAAAGTAGGCCATTTTGTAGGGTGACTGAAGGGTACAGAAATATTCCGTGCCTGGAATATGTCATCGTCGACTACACATTACTGTCAAAATATATGCAGATGTATTTTACAAAAAAAGGGATAGATTTTACCATATGCAAGTAAACCTGAATTCAGGAAGAATCAGTCCTTAAGTTTGTTTCTAATTGTGGTAAAATACATTGAACATAAAATTTACAATTTTGAATACAGAACAGGTAGTTCTGTGGCATTAAAGACATTCGTGTTATTATATGGCCATAATATCCACCCGTCCCCCAGGACTTTCTCATCTTCCAAAACTGAGGCCCTGTGACCACCAAACCAGTCATTCCCTTGTCCAGCCAGCTCCCGGCAACCATAGTCTGCTTTCCGCCTCTGAACTCAACTGTAAGGACATGACACAAGTGAAATCTCACAGCATGTCCTTCTGTCTCCTTTATTCCACACAGCTCATCCCTTTGTACAGCATATCCACCCTCTATGTACTCCCTGCCCTTGGTACCCGTCTCCACCATCATATCGTCTGTTGTGTGACTGTACTCTACCTAATAATGGCCCCAAAGTACAAAGGTAATGATCTGAAATCTGAGTACACGGAAAAGAAGCATCAATCTGTTCCTTTAAGTCAAAAGATAAAACACAAGATCCTTTAAGAGACATGGGGGTTACAGTCTAATGCCACTGCTAATTATGACTGTCCACCCCTTATTATCACCCATATGCACACATGTGGAGAAGTGGTAAACATACGGCTTGTGAGTCTCAGGTACCCACTAAAGGTCTTGAACATATTCCCAGGGGACAAGACATACCATTCTAGCGTTATGCTCATTTGTGTTCCCCAAGTTTTAATATTCGAACATCTTTCTTCCACAATCAGAAAAATGATAATTTTGTAAAAAACAATGTGACTTGCGTACACATGTGCAATCCCAACACTCAGGAGGCTGAGATAGGAAGATTGTCAACTGCTATGAGTTCAAGGCCAGCCTGGGCTGCACAGTGAAACTTGGTGTCAAATAACTGTAAATAAATAAAGAGTAATGTCAATGTTTTCTGTGGTTCTCCTTAACCTCTGCAACTCATTCCCAGTAGCCACTTTGAATGTACGGAGCCTCTGTCACTTCAACCTGGTGCCCTAGGTTAGCACAGCCCTTCCTTGGTTCCCATCTACCTTATCTTCCCTACCCTCTCTGCCCAGGCCAGTTCCCGGCTGGGGTTCATATTTGAATCCTCCACGTTTTCCGCCTGCTGCCATCTGGCTTCTGCCCTCCCCACTCTATGAGATCATCAGTGGCCTTCCAGCTCCCAAGAGCCAAGATGTCCCTGTTGGTATTCACATTGTAAAGCAGCCTGAGCATCTCTAATCCAAACATCTGTAACACAAAATACTGTAAAAACAGTCATTAGCAAGCATGGACAAAATGCTACAAGTAGAAAATGCCACACCTCGCTTCATGTGACAGCTGTCAATCAGAATGCAGGCACAGTAAAAATAGTGTATAAAATATCCTTTAGACTGTATGCATAAAGTATATACAGACTACAAATTAATTTCACCTTAAGACTTGAGTTCCATCCCTAAAACATCTTGATTGATATATGTGTATGTGTATTATTCAATACATATGTAAATATTCCAAAATTTAAAAAAAAAATATCTAAAGTCCAAAATACTTTTGGCCTCCAGAATTTTCCCATAAGGGATGTCCATCCTGATTTACAATGGTATTTTCCAAGTCCTTGTCTTTCTGAGTTCCCCTTTCCTGACTACTCCTTTTCAATCACTCCCCCTTAAAAGTAATAGGTCCTAAGATTTCACGGTTTCCCCTCCCCACTTTCACCTCACACACTCTCCTTAAAGGGCCTCCATCTCTCCACCCTCTCTGGATGCAAGAGCCTCCTGGGTTGTGTCTTCTTGCGCACAGATAGAGCCTATCTCCTTAACTGCACAGCCTCACCAACAGTACCCTGCAGGGCTTCTGACAGATTGCTATCCTACAGGATGGACCTTCTTTATAGTTTCCTCCATCTCTGATCTTCCTCCTACCTCCTGGGCTCCAGGCCATTCCCATAGCCATATTTCCAAACTTTAAGTCTGACCTGGAACTTCCCAGTCTAAATCTTTCCTGCTCTCCAACTAACAGGGATATCTTGATTCTAGTCTTCTAGCCTCTAACATGCCTGACCCACATCACCCTTCAGTCACCCGAACTAACCCAGCCTCCTGAAGGGACCAAGCTCCCCAATGCTCATTCCCCTTGGGTATACTTTGCATCCTCATCTTTCTGAGGCCAGCTTCTCCCAAACCACCTCCTCCAGGAAGCTCTTGTAGACTATTCTCCAAATCTTCCCCTTAACCCCCCAAAATCCCTCCCCCCGGTTTGCGCTCTCTCTCTCTCTCTCTCTCTCTCTCTCTCTCTCTCTCTCTCTCT
>NW_004949095.1:3586984-3606621 GCF_000317375.1 Microtus ochrogaster
AGCTAGCTCTTGTACACCAGGCTGGCCTCAAACTCACAGAGATCCGCCTGCCTCTGCCTCCCGAGTGCTGGGATTAAAGGTGTGTGCCACCACCACCAGGCTTACTGTTGTTTTTTTTTGTTTTTTGAGACAGGGTTTCTCTGTGTAAGAGCCCTGGCTGTCCTGGAACTCACTGTGTAAACCAGGTTAGCCTCGAACTAATAGAGATCTGACTGCCTCTACCTCCCAAGTGCTGGGATTAAAGGCATGCACCACCACTGCCCAGCCAAAATCTTCTTTCTTATACTTCATTTTCCTCTCTGTTTTTTGTTATACGGTTCTTTGCTGGGGGAAAGGCCTGTGCCTGGTTTCCAGTCAAATCTGGAGTGCTGTACTTTCCATGAAGTAAATGTGCAATAAATGACAGGAAAGGAAGAATGAACAAGTCTAAGTTGGAGTTAATTTTGAGTGGTACCAAGCCTAATCTATAGTACTCTGTCAAATGCCCCAGACTAAGCTCATTCTACCCTCTTGTCAGACCTTTGTAGGAACTAGAGTCCACCAACCAAAATTTGTAGTTTCCTTTCTTCTTATATCTTCAAGTCAGTCCTTCAAACATCCCAAACTGTCATTTCCTCCTGGAATTGTCTGCTCCAAGCCCACTTTCAACCCACTCTGATTTCTCCATCAATCACTCTTTGGACAAACCCCAGCTATTCTGGGCTGATTATTCTAGACCCACTCCCTTTTGCTATTTCAAAGATGGGGCCATTTCTAAACTGCTGCAGAAGCACCATGACCAGGACTGAATTTAGAAGTGGCCAGTCTGAGTCTTCATCTGGGACACTGGTCCCAGCAAGCCACAGGGTGTGTCCCTATGAATCGATCTCACTTCTTAATGTAGCCCAAGTCCTGCCCACTTCTCCACCCACCCCACACACTTGGAGCAGCAGAACGTCCCAGATGCACCTCCAACCAGAAGAATTATTCAATCAAAGCTATACTTTAGAAGGCTGCTGCTGCAGGAAGTAGGAAGCTGGGAGAGATGGCTCACCAGGGAAACAGGAGGGATGACCTGCAACAGGTTCTGAGCTTGAAGAAAATCCCAGGGCAGAAAAGAACTACATTATCTCCACTGTCATCGAATGTTTAGCACACTAGCTGAGTGTGTCAGGTTCATGTGGCTGCCAGGAAGTCTGGCAAAGCACACAAAGCCATGAGAAAGAATCCAGGTAATTCCAGGGTGGCAAAGGGTGACCACAATAAGGTGAAAGTTGCCTGTGTCTTACCACAGGGAAAATTAGGGCTCGACAAAACAAAATAAAACAACGCCCCCAATGCAAAAAACCAAGGGGCTACAGAGGAAACAGAGGCCTCTTTAGCAGCCCTTCCCTAGTTACCCAGGACTTCCGGGTCCTGCCCTACTCTGAGCCCTTTGGAGCATGCTCATGACTGGGCACTCTGCGTGGCACCATTGAAGACATCCTGTTGGCAGTCAGGAGGGTAAGCCTTCCAGAAGCCAACCCTGGAGTGGCAGGGAGGAGGGCATTGGAAATTCTGGCCCCACACAATCTCCAAAATATCTCACAGACCAGCCCCTGAGCCCCATTAAAACCCCTTCTCCTGGCATGAAGGGGGAGGGGGCATGTCTCAGCTTCCTGCTCTGACACCACATGATGCTTGCACCTGCTGATCTCACCTTCACTGACATATTTAAATGAAGTGGGAGGGGCGCTAAGCCTTCTGTGTGAACTCTAAGAAAGACAGTGAATGAGCTAATTACCCCTGGTTCTCCTAAAACCACATTTTATACCTCTGTGTAACAGCAGCTGCAGCAAGAAAAAGGCACCATCCGAATGTGAGGCTTTAGTATGTCCTTACCTCCATCTGACCATGCTGCTCCTGCCCCACTCACAATGCCCAGCCACAAACACTAGTCCATAGCACACACCTTTAATCCCAGCACTGGAGAAGCAGAGGCAGGCGGATCTCTGTTGAGTTCGAGGCCAGCCTGGTCTACAGAGCTAGTTCCAGGACAGGCTTCGAAGCTACAGAGAAACCCTGTCTCGAAAAAAAAAAAGAAAAAGAAAAAAGAAACACAGACATTTCCTTCTTTGGACTGAGTTGAAAGAGTAAGGATGGGAGGAGCTTTTCTGAACTCCTACACAAAGCTCAAGGAGGGGTTTGTGTTGCACAGACTGGCAGGGGTCGCAGTGAGGGTGAAAGAATTCTCTGCCTTGCTCATCTGACATCTATTTCTGCAGGCCAAGTCATTATACCAAACATAAGTGTATTCTAGTTCCCCGTCTCCTTAGCCTTTACCCTCTAGGGGGCCACATAGTCCAAGAGCCAAGACCAGGGACAGGCATGAATGCTCCTGACTTTTCCTTCCCATGTCAACCCAGAAGAAACTGCAGGTGGCACTAGAGTAGCCGGCTAAGGCTGAGGGAGGGTGGAGAAAACAAGGAGAAAATGAAAGCCAATAGTGTAAGGGCCCCTGCCCTCCAGGCTGGTCCTGGCTAGCCTGTTTCGGGTTTCCTGCTGAAGGAAGAGCAGTAAGCACTCTACCTCAGGAAGGAAGAACTGGGGCAGGACACCCCTGACCTCCAGGAGCCTGGAAGTCTCTGACTTCTTCGTCAGTCTCACCCAGTGAGAGATGGCTGGGACTCCTTTCTGGCTTTGGTGACAGATGTTCACCAAAGACAGTTGTTTTGACTGTCTCATAAATATTAAAAATTATTTAAAGGGATAAGTCAGTTTTTGTTAAAAATAAAACCCAGAACTGAGACAATACAAAGCAAAGCACCTGAGCATTTTACACAGGAACAGTGGCTCAAGTGTTTCTGAACTTGAAGCCGGGGAAGCATTTTCCATGTATATTCTCCACACGACAGTTCACCTATCTGCACCACCTGGAGATATTTTGTAGGGGACTATTGTCCCGATCAGGTATTTCCTGATTTAACATTGGTGGTGTGGATAATACTGACAGAAGAACTGGACTGGAACCCACTCTCCTCCCAAATCCAGTGTTCATGTTGACACACATTTCAAACGGACCGCCTTGGACAGCTGAGAGTCTTGCTTGGCTTAAAAAAAAAAATTCTAGAATGATTACCAGTGAGCTCACTGTCAACTCCAGAACTCAGCAGTGTATTGTTGAATGCAATCTGAGAGCAATAACAAAGTAAGGTGCTCAAATAGTGCATGGACAGGAGTGTTAGCTCATGTCAGTGCAGGCTCTGAAAGTGAGGGCTGTGGTACACGCCACAGCCACAGATTCTCGTTTGTCAGGAGCTGGCCTGAGGTTGCCCAGGGAAAACTGATTCAAATGAACCTTTCTGACTTTCAATCCGATTCCTGGAGAAATCAATCAGGAAATGCTCAGGATTTGGTACCACTAGATTCCCGCAAACTGCTTTCACATTCTGCTGTCACCATGGCAGAAAGGACCACTTTGAGATCTGTCACTTGAAAACATCTTTTCCAAGTTTTATTGATCAGTAGATAAAACACTGAATCGCAACATGCCAGCTCTGCTCTTAGAGCCCTGTGACCCAGAGCAATGGACCCAGCTTCTCTGTGGGTCTACGTCCTCATTAGTGAAATAACGACTATCTCAGAAGACCATGGGTTGGCAGAGACAGAAAAGCAAATGCATGGAAAAATATGTGTGTGTATGCATATATGTGTGTGTATGTACATCTATATATTACCCACTAGCTGTCAGTGCTATTATGTTACACATTCAAACTGCATAGAGGCCTCTAGAGTCTTGTCATTATGCTGTTTCTTTTCATTCAACAATTTTTTAAACAGTTTAAATGTCAAAAAAAAAAAGTAAAGAACAAGGTCAGCTGCTCATATGCAGATCTGGGAATGACATCCACAGGTTTCATGCCTACCAATGGTATGACCTGGGAACATCAGAGAGGCATCACCCAGCAACTGGTGGAGGGGATGCAGAGACTCACAGCCAAACACTTAGGCAGAGCCAGGAGAATCCCTCAGAAAAGGAAGAGGAAGGAGTGTAGGATCCAGAGGGGTCAGGACACCATGAGGACATGGCCCACAAAACCAACTGAGGAGGGCTCCTGGGGGCTCCCAGAGACTGAAGCACAATCACAAACCTTGTATGGGTCTGAGCTAGGTCCTCTGCATATATATTAAGGTTGTGGAACTTGATGTTCTCATGGAACTCCTAATAGTGGGAGCGGTGGTGTCTCTGACTCTTTGGGCTGTTTGAGGACCTTTTTCCTCCCAGTGGGATGCCTCTTCCACCCTTCAATTTGAGGGTTTTATTGTAGCTTGCTATGCTATCTTCGGTTGATATTCCTGGGACGCTGGTTTTGTTGTTGTTGTTGTTTTGGGGGTTGTTTGTTTTTTGAGACAGGGTTTCTCTGTGTAGCTTTTGAGCCTGTCCTGGAACTAGCTCTTGTTAGACCAGGCTGGTCTCGAACTCACAGAGATCCGGCCTGCCTCTGCCTCCCGAGTGCTGGGATTAAAGGCGTGCACCACTTGCTCTTTATATTTTATTTTTAAACCAGAAATGGAGGAGGAGTACTTCTGGGGAAGAGTGGAGGTGGGAGGCACTGGACGGAATAGAGGGAGAGGAAATTGTAGTCAGGATATAGCGTATGAGAGAACAACAACAAAAAATTCTCAGAGTTTTCACAACTCCAGTACCATGTGTCCTGAGCTATTCCCCAGGGGAGCAGAGCAGTTACAGTTGTGCGCGCTGTTTAGAGTGTACTATTTTAAGAGCGATGCTGAGACAAAAGGACAAAGGCCATGCATAATTATTGTCAAAGTGTGTGATACAAATGTATGAAAATGTCATAATTTACCTCATTACTATAATCAATGCGCACTAATATATGAGAAGAAACCATATTGAAACACAGGAGAGTGGCAACATAAGGCATCTTGAGATGACGTCAGAGGAAAAGTTACCTATGTTTGGAGGCTGGGGAGATGACTCACTAGACAAAGCACTTATCATGTAAACATGAGGATCTGAGTTAGATCCTCAGAACCCATGTAAGGCTGGATGGGATCGCATGTGTCTACGATCCCAGCACTCCTACAGGGACATGAGTGACGGAGACAGGAGAATGCCTGGAGCTCACGGACCAGTTAGCCTGCTGTACACAGCAGCAACCAAAAAGAGACCTTGTCTCAAGCAAGGTGGACAGTGAGAACCAACAACGGAGTGGTCCTCTGGCCCCGCACATGCACAGCAAGACACACAGATTCCCTCCCACATTCCCATACATGAACACATATGCACACAGAAAGATACATTTTTAAAAAAGAGAATAAATATGGTTTTTTTTTTTGGTGACTGTCAAACTAGATGAAGACATACATGTTTTGCTTACTGCATGGCTTTTGAGACACTGGATCAAGTCAGAAAGGGAGAGGTGTTTTGTTTTGCCAAAGAGAACGAGAGAAATCTAACCCAACAATGAAATGGGGTGCTCTGTTCTATAATCAACTTCGCGCCATAAGCAGTGCTCGGCTGTCAGGGGTGCTGATGAATTAGAAGCTCTTAAACACTTCCTTCAATCCCATGTCTGTAGTGTCAGTCCCTCTCCCCGGCACAGAGTTCTCTTCTGCATATGCTCCCCAACCCAAGGTCTCTGTGGAGTTCCTGAGCCCACAGGCACCTTCCAGAACTGGTCTGTGAGACACATACTGAACAGTGAAGGACTCAGCTGTCTGAGATGTCTATCTGGTCTGAAGATTTTAACACTGTAGCAAGTGACCCTCTAGATTCCTAAAACAACCGCTAAGAGGATTGGGAGCCTGAGCTCCCAGCAGCCTACATTGGGGACCTCAGTTGCACAGGCCAAATGCTGCATCACTGCCTCCCCAACCACCCACTATCACCATGGCAACCATCAGGGCTGCCTGCCTAGGCAAAGCTCTTGGATTCAAGCAGGGGGAGGCCCAGTTTTTCCTACCATTTCTCTAAGTAGTAGGCCCTAAGGGGAAGCAGGTAGGAGGGCCCAAGAGGGAGAGTTTATTCTGTCCTTCCCCAACAAGATACCTCGGGGCCACCTCAACACAGGTCCAGGCCATTACTTGCCCTCATCATGTTCTTAGTCCAACCAAAACAACAGGAGAAGGAGCCACTGGGGAATCTCATTATTTTTAGAACCATGTCACTTAGCAACCTAAATGTCCCATTCTTTCCTACCCCTCCAAAAGCCCAGTGAAATAAATACAGTATTGAGGACTCCAGTATTTGGCTCCAATGCAGCATGAAGATGTAGTAATAATAATACTTTCTATTTTTGTAGGAATAAAGCTCGCCTTCCAAGGAGCTCCAAGAGTCTTGCTAAAATTAAGATGCTAATCTCCCTCACACCCAGCCCCCTCTCCACCCCACTCTGTGTGGACTGCCCAGGACCACTCTTTCCCTGCCATATGATGGAAGCCACAACCAGAGGGGACTTTTACACCTGGACTCCAACATACAGAGCAGGAAGAACTCCACCCCGTGTACATTACTATCTGCCACAAAGAAACAGCCCTCACTTCCAGCAGAGGAACAGGAACAGTCATTTTCCCAGACAAATGCCAGTGTAGCCTTTCTATGTGACCTTTGACCCTGAGAATCAATGTCTTCTTCTGGAAACTTTGTCTCCCTGCATTTCCCATAAATGGTCTCCAACAACCAACCTAGTGACCTGGAGCTGTCCGCCCACTGCTGACTCCAGCTCAGGTCACCAGCATCTTCTAAAGACTTTATAATGCAGTGGTTTGCTTGAGTCTGCCCTTGGCTTTTTCCCTCTCTGTCTACTCTCTCTCCAGGAAGAATCTAACCCCATCTGCTGCTTCAGCAACCACTAAACAGTGACAGATCCCAGAAGTCCGCAGCCCCCTGCCTTGACCTCCAGCATTCCTCTAAGAGAGTTACCCAATGCTCAGATGGCACATTGAACTCACAAAGCCAAAAGTCCCCTCAAAGCTCCTTGCTGAAGATGCTCCTCATCTAGAACATTAGTACGCCTCAAGGTAGGGAGGACCATTCCCACCGAGGCTCAGCTTTGATTCCCCTTCTCCCCATCCTCTAGGCTTAAAGATCCTTTCATAGTAGCTTTCATATCAGTTCCCTTTCTCTTTGGCTCCACTGACTCAGTCCAGGTCCTACCCTCCATGTTTGTCAGATAATAAAATGGATAACAGACCACACTCTTACTGGCCACTCCAGCTCTGCCTACCTCTTCTTCTCTATCTACCTCCCAAATTGTACACGTACACACACACACACACACACACACACACACACACACACACACACACACGCACACACCAGGACAAGAACTCAAGCCTCTAAGAATTAGCAGGTCCATCTACCCAAAGACATTTAACCCCACTCACATGCCCCCATTGCCTGCATGATAAAGTTCACACATGTCATCATGCCGAGCAAGTGGATCATGTTCACCTCTGCCTGGTACCTCAGCCCCAGCACGCTACACACCTGCCACTGTGGAAACATGGCACACAAGCATCTGCATGTATTCTCTCTGGCTTGCTCCCCCTCCCCCACTTCACCATCATCATCATGAATACAGCCTATAAGTCCTTCCTGAAGATGGCTGCCAACATCTGTTGGCTTTTATAAACATGATGGAAGTAACACAACTCATCTTTGGATGACTCATTCTTCAGAAGTTTCTAGAAAGTTCTGAAAGTGAAACTTTGAGACAACATTATTACAAGGGAAAGAGATTAAAGGATCTGAAAGAAGCCCAGTGCTAAGCTGCCTGAGGTGCACCTACCCAACCCTGTTGACTTAGGGTATGAGTTTGACGTTCCTTCATTCTCCTACTTAACTTTCTTTCCAGAGAGAGGAAAGAGCAAGCATGCCAATAAGAAGCAAACAGCACTGCTTATCTCCCCAGTCCTTCTCCCCAGCCCCACTTCTCTCTTGTTCCCAAGGGTTCTGTTCTTCTATTCTGATCCATCACTTTTTTTTCCCTCAGTATCCTCAAAGCACTGCTCAACAACCCAACTGGACAGTGTTCCCCATAAGAACCTATCAAAATTAATTCTGTGCATCCTGATCCAACTCCATCACCCCTGTGACACTGGGTTGTTTTCTCTTAGTGAGGGGGCTCAGTTTCTTTATTCTGTAAGATGAGTTAGACTTGTAAGTTCCCAGGGGCTTGGAATCACTGAAGATCGATTCCTCTTTCTGGCTGGCCTTTTGCTTCTGTTCCTCTAAGACATGCTTGTTTTCTCCCAGGCTACTTCCGTCTGAGGGTTCAGAAAAGGCTCCTTTGCCTTGTTATCCAGAAGTGGATTTGTTTTCTGTGCCACAGCATAAACAATACGAATGTCATCTTTTCATTATCTGGGCTGATGGAAGAAGAGGCTTAGCCAACTAAATATGATGGATAAGACTCAGGAATTGATTGTATGCTTGGCTTTGAGGTGTGGTTAGAGGCATGCCCAGAAACACAACTACCTCTGCCCATCTGGAAATCATCCCAAACCCTTACAGCCTGGCCTTAGGCCCAGTCTGGGGCTTGGCCACAGTGCAGAAGGAGGCTGTGAGATGGACAGATAGACCACATGTGATCGACTACATGTAAATAAATGTCATTACTTGGAATATCCAATCCAGCTACCAGATACTGAACAAAATATGCAACGCACTTCATGGTCGAAATCCCAATGAGCCATACAAAGAAAGCCGATTGATTGCCTCCAGAAACTCAGAATCCAGGAGGAGGCAGGAATCTGTTCATAATGACCCATATGATCTGAGCAAAAACAAAGGTACTAATAAAGTATTATGAAAAAAGGGGAATCATATTTAATTCTAGTTAGGTGACTCCTGGAAGCCTCAGATCAAAGATTAAGAAAAGCTATCACTTTAAGTCTTTCTAGAATTGCCATTGATAGTCAGTGAATTAAGTACATAGAGGGTTCTATCCTCTGCCTGGAGCTATGAGAGATGCCAAGAGCTACAAAAGATCATTGAGACAGTTTTTACTTCAATGCATGAAACAGTTAGCAAACAAGTCCGTGTCGTATTATGATACAATCTGTGGCCATGACAATAAGAATGAAAAGGGACTATAACAAAGTACAATTGCATAGCAAAGACAATGAGTAAGAAACCCCCTACAAACACTGTTTTTCATTTCCACCACATATCTGTTTCTATTGATGACAATATCCCAGTTAGATGTGGGTGAAATCACTTCCTGTTTTCCTTAGGTGGCGTGTTTTGACAGAAGCAGCAATGCACTAGAAACAGGCCTAGTATTAAGGATTTTCAAAGTCCCTCTAGTTCAAATGAACTGTGGTTCCTGATGCCAAGGATGAGCTGCTGTCACTGAGTAAGGCTTAGAAAGTAAGAAAAACTGGAAAGATACACGAGAAGTGAGTAATGAGGAATGGCAGATCACCATTAGGGATGTGATGGAGTCATGAAGATGTACGCAAGCAAGTAGAAGCACACAAGTGTCTGGAATGTCTGGGGCAGCACACACATCACAGGCCACAAAGAGGGCAGAATCCAGGGACTAGGAAATCAGTCATTCTAGGGTCACATCTTACGATGCATCTCTTCTGTAGGTGGTGCTTCAGAAGTTTCCTGTGACAGTTAGCAAATAAGAAACTAAGAAGGATGAGATGGCAGGAAGTCTACCAAAAAGCCACAAGAACATCCAAGTCATGAGATGCTGGCAGCCAAGAGGATAACACCAAAGTAAGAACATGTGACTTGTTTCAACACAGGCGTGAGGGGCTGGGAGGATGGCTCAATGGTTCAGAGAGCATACTGTGGGGCTGGAAAGATGGCTCAGGGGATAAGAGCACTTGCTCTTCTTGTAAATAACCTGGGTTCAATCACCAGCACAAACATGCTGGATCACACTATCTTTAACTCCAGTTCCAGGATAATCCAAACCCCTAACTTCCTGGGACATCAGACAACGCATTTGATACACACACACACACACACACACACACACACACACACACACACACACACATATTTGCAGGTAAATGCTTGTACACATAAAATAAAAATAAAATTATAAAGAGACAAGGAGGATTTGGGAATCTGTCATATAAAGAATGTGAAAAATGATGAGTCTAGTTCTACTTTATCACTGCTGACCCCAAATTGGTACCCAGTCCCAAATCCCAGGGTGGAAAATGGTCCAGTGCTCATGCTCAACACCTTGAGTCCTGAGAGCCTTGTGTCTGTCACAAAGAAACAGACAACATGGCAAGAGGATAGACATCACAGTGGATCGTGTACACAGGCTAGTATCGATCTTTTTAGCAACATGAGTGATCGGTAGCTGTTTATTGAGAATTTCTCCTCCTCTGGTCCATAGAGGGCTCCACATAGTCTCCCATATAACTTATCCCCCATATGTATCTTCCCCATCACCTGTATAAGGCCAGTGGAGGGTGCTGGCTGCTTTCAGACAGGTGGGCAGAGGTTCAAGGAAGGAAGAAGCTGGCAAAATCCCAGAGCACCTAACCTGAGGCCAGAGCAGGCTCTCTCTGCCAATGCCCTCTCTTAAGGATGGTACACACTGGCCTGTTCCCAGATGGCCCAAGACTGCTCTCATTGAGCACTTGGCACACATCCCCTTCCAAGCCTAGCTTTTGCCCTATTTGATGTGTACTCTCCATTTGCAACGCTGTCAGGGATACCAGATGCTCCTCTGTCACTTCCGCTTTTTCCACCAAACCAGTTTCTCTCCGGTTGAGGCTAGTCATCACAGCATTCTACAGCTCCTCACTAATCTCTAACCCTCCAGATGGCTGGGCAATGCTCGGGCTTCAGTCCATCCCCAACCTCTGGGGTATTGTTTGATCTCATCTGCCACTGGGGGACAGAGAGCCAAGGACATGCCATACCCGAAGGAACAGCAAGGAAAGTGATTGGCCTGAGGGCCTGTGAGGTAACATTGAGCCAAGAAAAAAAAAATCTCTTTTTCTTAAAGACAGGGGGACAGATGGGAGGAAAGTGACAACTACCGTGGCCCAGATGTGGAACCCATCTAAACTCCCTAAACTGAGGTCTCCTGGGGCAGAGCAGACAGTCTGTAGTTTCCCATGCCTCTCCTCTCCTGTTCTCACAGGTAAAGCCTGTCTGGTGGCTGCTGTACTTCCTGAGTTCACCCTGATGGACAGCCTGAATGGAGCCAGAAGCAATCACAGCTAGACATCCCATAGGAAGGCCTGTGAGATGGCTAGAGAGGCAGGCCCAGGGCCATGACCAGAGAGGTACACTCTGCTTGATAGGAAAATGCAGCACCCTAAATGGAGGTCTTTGATGGAACCCTTATATCCAAAATTCCAAAGATTTCCAAATACTAATTACATGAAATAGCTCCATTTTTAAAAAAAAATTATGTAAAAAACATACAAAGTGGTATTTTTAATAGGGATACATGAGTTTTTATCTTTGTTTCAAGCATTTGTTAAAAGTTTGAGACTGGAGACAGAAGGATCACAATTACAAATCCTATATAGGTGTGTTAGTTTGAATGTAATTGGCCCCAATAAGTTCATAAGGAGTATTAGGAGGTGAGGCTTTGTTGGAGTAGGTATGGCCTTGTTGGAGGAAGGTTGTGGTGTCATTGTGGTCGTGGATTTTGAGGTCTCCTATGCTCAAGTGTAGACTCAGTTCATTTCCTGTTACCTGTGAATCAAGCTGTAGAACTCTCAGCTCTTACTCCAATGCCATGTTTTACTATGATGATAATGGACTAAATCTCTGAAACTGTAAATTGCCTAAATTAAATGTTTTCCTTTTAAAAGTTGTGGTCATGGTGTCTCTTCACAGCCATTGAAACCCTAACTAAGACAATGGGCTAAGTGAGTTTGAGACCAGTCTGGAAATAGTAAGATCTTGTCTAGACTGAGCTCATTAAATCCTATGGAAGCGGGCAAGGAAGGATGGTAGGAGCCGGAGGGGTCAGAAAACACAAGAAAACAGCCCATAGAATAAACTAAGCAAGGCTCATAGGGGGTTCAGAGAGACAGAACCGACACTATGGAGCCTCTATGGGTCTGAGTTAGGTCCTCTGTATATATGTTATGGTTGTAGCTTGGTGTTCTTGTGGGACTAACAGTGGGTTCAGGAGATGACTCTGACTCTTTTCCCTGTTTTTGGGACCTTTCCTCCTACTGGGTTACCTCATTCAGACTAAATATGAGGGATATGCCTCGTCTTATTATAACTTGACATACCATGATTGGTCGATATGCCTGGGAGGTCTGCCCTTTCCTGAAGGGAAAGGAGGAGGAGTGGAACTTGGGAAAAGAAAAGGTTGAGGAAGGTACTGGGAGGAGAAGAGGGTGGGGAAACTGAAGTCAGGATGTAATACATGAGAGAAGAATAAATTAAAAAGTAAAAAGAAGCCGGGCAGTGGTGGCGCACGCCTTTAATCCCAGCACTCGGGAGGCAGAGGCAGGCGGATCTCTGTGAGTTCGAGGCCAGCCTGGTCTAGAAGAGCTAGTTCCAGGACAGGAATCAAAAAGCTACAGAGAAACCCTGTCTCGAAAAAATAAAAACAAAACAAAACAATAAAAAGTAAAAAGAAGCCTGAATCTAGAGAATGTGAGACCTGTGGTCAGTCCCAGTGCCATAAACAAACAAATAAATAGACGTTTTTAACACTGCAGAGACAGGTAAGGCTTTCCAGCCCCCCCTCCCCCCCAACACACACACACACACACACAGCTCCTGGAGAACTATGTCTGAAGTAGGTTGGGTTGACCCTGTGCCTACTTTGATATTTTCTTAATAGGATGATTTTCTCTAAAATGTGGTACATACAACGTCTGCATCAGAATTGCACCAGTGCCTGGTTGGCTACAGACTCCCAACCTGCTGTGGTAAGGCCAACATTTTTCATTTTAATAAGAACCCCGGATAATTTTAGACCACACAAAGCCTCAAGAGCCACTTGGAACCACCGAGTCTGCTTAGGACTTTAAGCCTTCTCAAAACACAAAAGGAACAATCACAGTGAAGCAAATGACCAGCCAAACTCTATGAAGGGTGGCCCTTTAATTGCTCTCTGTGGATGACAGATCTGAAGAAGCGCTGGCCCTCAGCAATTACTAATTTATCTGGGGTCAGCCACCAGCTTCTCCCTCTCCTCCACAGCTCTCTCAGAGCCACAGTAAGACAGCAACAAACATTTGTTATCTTCGCAGGCTGGAAGGAGGGAGAGAAGAGAGTTAAAGGGCCATCTATATCTCCCCTGCCAGTGTGTGCCAGCCCACCACCGCTACCATTTGTAATATGTCCCTGGCAATTTAGATTAAAATAGAGGCACAATGTTACTGTAATTGGATATTTGCATTTTTATGCTGTCCTAATTTAGAAGCTGGATGCAGCTTTATTCACAGCAGCTTTATCGGGTTATATATGCAGCCACAAAACTCATGCTCCAAGTGTGTGCGATTCAGTGGTTTTCTCTATATTCACAGAGTTGTGCAACCGTCATCATTATCTAACTTCAGAATATTTTCATCCCTTCAAAAGGAGGTTTCCAAAGTCAGACTCGGAAAGACAAACAGCACACGCGTTATTGGATTTATTGGTTTTAGACCTTCTGGAGATACCTAAAATCAAAGCCATACCTAGGACATAGGAGTGGAACAGCAATCGCTTAGGGAAATGAATGGGGATAAGAGGAGAGGGAAGGAAGATGCACAGAGAGGTGTATGAATACAGGGGAAGAACAGGAGAAGGAAGAAATCAGAAAGAAGGGGTATGGGTACAATGGGAATAGTAAGAGAGGGAAGGAAGACAGAGAGAAGTGTTATGAACACCAGTACACAATACACTTGTATGAAACCTATCAGTATGCACAATAAAGATCTCCCAACAGAAAAGGCCCATCGTCAGTTCTGCTGTGTTTTCTGGCTCACAAGGAGGCAAAGATCACTCCACTACAATATAACTGAGCTGGGATTCAAACTCAAGCCCCTGTGTTCTGCTGCACTGATGGCAAGGCTCTCTGAAATTCCCTTCAGCAAGTGTACCATAAAAAGACCAGCCATCGTGGGTCAGAAGTTAGCATGTGTTCCTCAGCGCTGTGTGAGCGCGTCCACGCACTCTGCAGCTGCTGCTTAGAATTGTGGCTTCACCCCCAAACAGAGCTTTCCAGGACTGGAATCTCTTATTGGCTAATTAGGTTTTTCTTAGCTAATCTAGGAGCGGAGCATCCATTTACTTCTGTTTGTCTACTTGGAATGCCACTACTACTAAACCACAAGCCACACCCTTCCCTCTTACCCTGTCCTGTCCATCTACCTAATAAAGGGGACCCACGGCTCCCCATTCCTCTAGTTCTCTAAGCCTACTCCTGGAGAACTGCCTGTCTTCTTTTCAGGTGTGTGTTTTCTTACATGACCATGGCAACAGAATGGTGAGTATTCCAAAGCAAAAAACGTAGTGTTTTTCCCTAAAACTCTATTGAACCTCAGGATTCTCAGACCCTCAGCTGAATTCTTTGACATCTTTCTGCCTGTACCAGAACCCACAATCTAGTTCTGTTGGAGTTCCAAAAGAGAAGACAAGCAATTAAGTAGAAAGCACAAAACTTTGATTACTTAATGTAAGTTGTTATGTGACAAGAAGTTTTCCTTAAACACTGACGTCCCAAGAAATGACTCTGATTGGGTATCTGTGTTCTAAGTTTGATGAGGAGCAGAATGTTACAGAGAACATGACAGGAATGAAAGGTAAGGAGTCGAGTGCCATAGGCCAGGTGAGGCTTTCCAAGGTCTGCTCATTCCAATTCCTTAAGGACTGACCATCTTTGATGACAAGGATTCTCAAGGGAGAGAGACAGGGTAACATCTAACACAAGGGCTGCTGTATGATCTTCTTCAAAGGAAGTCCACCAGGTCTGTCCCCTCAGATTCCCTCAGCTTGAAATATTCAGAATGTTCAGGTTATGTTTGAGGAACCAAAATAGCCTATTTTGAGTCCTATATCTTCCCCCTCATATCTGCCATTCAATTCTTCATCCGCCAGCATGTTCAATACGCACCAAGCCTCATGAAGTCACTACTGTTGGGCACATGAGAAACAAAATACAAGTATAAAACCAAATATGTACATAAAACTATTGACATTCCAGTCCACCATAGAGCACAGTCTACGAGAGTAGCATGGAGGAAAGAACCTTAAACTATGAAGTTGGAGATAGTGATGCAGGGTATCCTCATCGAGGAGGAAGCAATGAACCTCCGCTGTTTACTCTGGGCAGGTATGAGACTATTCCCCCTCTGCATAATGGAGGTATCAGGGTACCGTTAGTGTGAATTTTGCACTTATCCTCCATCTCACTTGTAAAAAACATCCTGAAGCCTCCACCTGTTCAGTGTGCCACTAGCACACAAAACGTAGCACCCAAAGAGGAGGTGTTCACTACCCACATGTCCAAAGTGATGAAAAAGACAGAAGCAGAACACGGACTACACAGGACATCTTTTGTAGAAGATTTCAAAGACCTGCCATCAGACTTTGCTTTTGTCCTATTTTAGCTCAAGACATGGGATACAGGGTCATTGCTTATAGCACGTTTACATATGGAGATTGAAAAGCAAGTCTTGACTCTCAGAGATCTGTCTTCTATGGAAAAAAAAAGAGTAAATCCTAATAGGAATTTTATCCATGAATAACATAATGACTTTAATATTCAAAAGTTATTGTTCTGAAGGATTTCTATTAAGTGAGGGAAAATGTAAGCAACTTGAAAAAAAAAGAGACAATTAAGGAAGGTTCTAGTGGGACTCAGAAACTGTAGGACCCCTGCGGTTGAAGGGCTCACACACAGCATCAGTAATGTTAAAGCAAGATTATAGAAGGCAAAAGAGGATAGAAACCTTCCCCCATGATGCTGATACTGGACAGAGATTTGGCCAACACAGAACTCTTCCACATAGCTTTAAAAGCATCATTGAACAGTTTGTCTGCCTTCCAAAATTCATACTCCCCTCTTCTACCTACCATCCTTTAATCTGTTCATTAGCTTGTCAGTCATTCATCTGTTCATTGACTAGTATCTGCTGACTCACGACACTAAGCAGCAGCCACACAAGGACATCACTGCTGTCCTCAAACCCTAGGGAGAAACTTGGGAGCAGTAGAGGACACTGCCACCAAACATGGGGGTGAAGTTCAGAGGCATATGGGCATGAGAAGGAAGCCGTTAGAGTCAGATGAAGAGGTGATAGCCAGAGAGTTGGTCGGGATGAAGCAACAGTAGGCAAAGAAGCACTTTCAAACAGTGCAAAATGTAGGCACTACAATACAAGTAGCTGGAGCTAGCTATCTAGAGGGCAGACTGCTTGTGATGGAGTCAAGCATGATCTTGCACTCTGCTGTAGAGAACACCGAGCCACTAAAACACTTTAAGCAAAGCATTGTACAGTCAGCCGCTTAGCTTCTATGAGGCCATGCTTATCGTCTTTTACAAGGTTTCTTTCATAACTCCACAGAAGCCTTTTCAGAGTAATACCATGTCGGTGCGCAGATGTTCACTTTGTTAAGTCTCGGGACTTTGCTATTCGGTTTCCTTTTCATTAGGTGATATTGTCCAGTTTTCATGATTAAACGGTCTTCCCACATTCTCTTTGGCAACCCCCTATTATCTTCAACATCCTGACTGATAAACATCACCTTGTCTGTGGCTTTACTTCCTACCAAACTGTCTTCATCCACACAACCCCTTCTTAAGAGTTTCTCTCTTCCATTAGACTATAGATTCTGGGAAGGCGGACATTACATTCTAATTTACACACGAGTGCACATTTGCATATGACACAGGAAGAACACTCCAGTCAGTAGTGTCTTACTGAACACCGGCTCTGTACCAGACAGAGCACTGGATGCTGATATGCAATCCAGTGCCCACAAATGAAGAGCACCATTCTCATGCAGCACATGTAAACATGCATGTAATCGCTCAGTATCTATGGAGGTTGGTTCTAAAACAACATGATTCTAAGAATGTTCATGCCTGCTAAATGAAATATCATGCTATTTTCATATGCTTACACATATCCAAATATCATGCTATTTTCATATGCTTACACATATCCTTATGTATATTTCAAAATATCTCTAGATAACTTTTGATACCTAGTATAATACAGACATTATATAAACCACTGTTTCTTTGTATTGTCTATAGAATCCTGACACATCTTACCTATCCAGTACAGATGTAATTTGTAAAGAATATTTTTCACTCAGGGTTTATTGAATGCATAGATGTGGGACCCCAGGAAAAACAGAGGGTTGACTGTGTGTAGAATTAAAACTTATGTTCCCTTGGAGTAGAAGTTAACATTTTTTTCAGCATTCTGCACATGAGGGATCAAAAATAACTGTTTTTAAAAAAAAACACAAACTAGTTTATTTATAATCATATCAAATGACAAATCAAAAAAGTTAAAATGGTTTCAAGCACCGTGAATTCAATACTAAAACTCTAAGCTGCTCATCTGGTGGAGTGTGAATAAAGAGGCACCTTTCCCAAACCCACAGTTCCCTGCATCACACGCAACAACAACAGTCCAGTAGGACCATTTCCTTGCAACTGCACTCACAGGGTCTTCTGCAGAATCAGTGAAATAGAACTTTGCTCTAACTCTTTGTTCATTCTTGATTTATTTATTGTCTCTTCTCAGCCATCTCTGTTGTTGGCTCTTAGAAAAATGACGGCTGCCATTTTGTGGCCTTACTGCCACTCAAGCACCATGCAAGTGCTTGGCATGTGCCACCTCAACAGTCTAACACTATGAATTAGGCGTGTATTTGGGTAAATCACTCAATCTCTCTGCCACTCAATTCCTTCATCTGTGAAATGGCCACAATAATAGAATCTATACCATAGATGTCAAGGAATCATATGAACTCAAGATGTGCAGTACTGAAATTGTTTAGCAAGTACTGTACGTTCAGACACTGGCTGGACATCACCATTATCATTATCATCACTTCATTTTAACCACAAGAAAAGCAAGGGTCGGGCTAGGAAGAAGGCTCAGGAGGAAGTTTACTGCACAGGCATAAGGACCTGTGTTTGATCCCCAGCACCCATGCCCACCCACTTTGACATTGTAACCCCAGCCCTGGGGTGCAGGTTGTAGACTGCTGGATCTCTACACTCACTGGCTAGGCAGCCTCAGAGAAAAACAGAGAGCTACAGAATCAGTGAGAGACCCTGTCTCAAGAAGATAAGGTGGATAGCAATAGATTGGGAAACCACACACGTGTGCATGTATGCAAGCATGCATGCACACAGACAAATAGCAAGACTCAGTGAGAAAAGTAAATCAATTTCTTTCATACATAAGCACAGAGTACACACTATAACTCCCCCCCATAAATTCTTAAAATGCCTTTACTTACACATTGAAAACACCAGAGAGCAAGAAGGCAAACAGGTCTCCAGGCTTTGATAAACCTCTCAGGATGGAAAGTGAATTTAATTGGATTTTAAAAAAGAAAAAGAAAAAAAGAAACCATAGTTTAAATACTCTCAGACGGAGACTTCAGGAGGCAACGGCAGAAAGATTGCCACAAGTTTGAGGGCAGCCTGGTTTACATAGCAAATCCCAGGCCAGGCAGGGCTGCATAGCAGAACCCTATCTCAAAACAAAACAACAAACTCAGCCTCCAAATTAAAACAAACAAATAAACAAAAACAAAGTGACAGACAGCTCTAAACATAGGCATATTACCAGGAGTTCTTGCTCTTGTCTGCAGAGAGTGGGCATCCAAGTGTGACCAACAGGACAGTTTGGTAGCAGAAATAGCAAAGCAGTTGAAATCACTCCTCTTGGGTCCCCCTCCTATGTCCCTCACCATACTGGACCAGGGAGCAAGGGAAAATCTGCCTACCACATAGGAGAAATGGGTAAAGCTGCTGGGTGAGAAATGGTACCCATTGTATCTACCCGTGCCTGGGAAGAACAGCAAATGCCTTCCCAGATGACCAGACACTGGGGTAAGCCAGTGGTCCCATTATTGCTCCCGACTTACTCCAGTGCTGTTTTTCAGTCTTCCCTCACTCAGCAGTTTACACAGATATGACAGGTGGGCAGGCGTTGGCATTACAACCAAGAGTCACAGAAGACCCAAAACAAGTTCACTACCACAAAGAGGGAAAAACAGTGGTGTGGATGAACTCGAGCTCCACAGTAAATGCAGGCAGTTATAGACTGAAGGTGAGAGTGGGGATGGCACAAGTGTAGAGAGAGCCCGCCCTTTGGGGGCGGGACGGCCTCGGGCAAATGTTTATAAATTGGGGTGCACAGATGCTGGGTTTCCCTTCCTGTTTCCTGTTTCAGTGCATCGCTGGAACTTCGGTTGCGTGAGTGTGCTATTTACATTAAAGTTGTATCATCTTATACCAATTGGTCTGCATTAATCCGATCCGCCTTCACACAAGCATTTTGAAAAATCATCCAGAGATATGTGAATGACACATTCAACAACTGAAAACGTTAAAAAAAAAAAATCAAACAGACTGAATGGCTAAATAGACAGCTGGAATAGAGACCTGGAAATAAGACTAGCAACATTCCCAGAATACACATGAAGCCATTGGAAGGAAGGAAGGAAGGAAGGAAGGAAG
>NW_004949095.1:3606721-3633660 GCF_000317375.1 Microtus ochrogaster
AGGGAGGAAGGAAAGAAAAAGATTTTTAAAGGATTTATAGAGAGTTACAGGATCAGCCAAATGAATACTAGAAATACAGGAAAAGCAAAATGAAGAGATGGCAATATTTAAAAAAAATGAAATAAAAGGGGAAAAACTTGAAGTGGGAGGGGATATATTCCAAAGTACTTCTAGGAGTGACTGCAGCTACTGACCTTTGGATGGAAAGGGCTGCCCTCCCTCTAAAATGCCATTGAGAACAAAAACCAAAAGTCACCACCTAAGGCACAGACCGGGGAAACTCAAGAACAGCAGAAACAAAGGAAAACATGCTATGGTTTTCAGAGGGGGGGGGGGACGGAAAGTCCTCTGAAATGCGACAATCATTAGAAGCGTTTCCAGTCACCAAAGAGTAAAAACTAGAGAAACTAACATGTTGTGTGATATTTGATAGCCCTATGAAACCCAAGACTGTAAATAAAAACCAACCTTGGAGCAGGGGAGAGCCAGCAGCTAGTGGAGAGGAATTAGTCATAGAGAGGAGCCAGGATGAGGGAGGAGAGGCCCACAGGAAGCAGCAGGGAGGGACTTGGAGTTTGGCTGTCTTTTTGGTTTGGGGTAGCTCTTACTGGGTCTCAGTTGCTCCCTGGCCTCTCTGAGCTAGCCAGTTTTTACCCCAACATCTGACTCCTGAGTCTTTATTGGTAAATAGAACGAGGAAAACTTAGTTAAAAATTACATTTGGTGGCAGCCGCGAGCCGGTGGTGACTGCAGACTGGAAATCCCAGCTGTCCGACTGAGTAGTTAGCATATCAGTAGATTCAGGTGTAGCCTCAAACAAACAGAAAAACCCCACTAACATTTTCTTAAAAGAATCATATTTCTCTCTCTCTCTCTCTCTCTCTCTCTCTCTGTATGTGATAAATGTGTGCATGTGTGTAAATGTATATGCATATATGTGTGTGTGAACAAACTTAAATTTCATCTGCTATTTCAGTATCTTCTCTATGTAGAGTCATAACCAAGTCTTCTGGAAAGACTGAATAGGCCCAGGGTTATTAAAAACCTCCATTCTCCTGTTGCTCATTATCAGTCTAGGTGCCTAACTGTTGGAACCAACGAGGTTCTACTTACCCTGCCTAAAATGCCATTTTTATAAATTCTAAATTTTGGTTGAATTTTATTCAAATCCAATTTCCAGCAGATATCATCTGAACACACATACATTTGGAATCTTCTCAGGTGAGGAACCATTTGTCCCTAATGCTGTCACCTTCCTGCTTTTACCTGTTATAACCACGACTCACTTCCTTTTGTTGACATTTATATAGCCCATCTTTTCCCACCCACACTGTTTTCAGTTTCCCACTGTCCTCTTATGCAGCTGGGTGTTAAAGTTTGTCGGTTCTATGTACATTTGTTCTGGTTACTACTGATCAGGGCTTACTTTTACTCTAGCTTCTAGTCACCTTATTTATTTATTTGGTTTTCTGAGACAGGGTTTCTCTGTAGCTTTGGAGCCTGTTTTGGAACTAGCTCTGTAGACAAGGCTGGCCTCGAACTCACAGAGATCCGCCTGCCTCTGCCTCCCGAGTGCTGGGATTAAAGGTGTGTGCCAGCACCACCCAGTTAAATCACCTTATTTTCTAATTGCTTCTTTTCTCCCCTCTCTTGATTTTTAAGGGATTTGCTGAACTTTGTTACTTTATTTCTTTACTGTTTCCTTTTGCCTGTGGCTTCTATTTCAATTTGTGCAATGTCACACTTTCTTAGCTGCAATTATTATATTCTCATCGTGACTCATTCTACGGATTTTTGTTCTACAGATTTCCTGAATAAAACCTTTGTTTATATCACCAACTCACATTCCACCCATAATCCCATGCATATAATCACTGCAAAAAAATACTTTTATTGTCAAACTTTTTAACTGAATTTTTCCAGGGGCATTCATAAGTTCAATGTTTAATCATTTACAGAATGAAATCAATGGCCTTTTAGTTTGTTAATTAAAGCATTGTGCTATTATCAAAACTCATTGACTGTTAGTCCTTATGCTCTTTATATAAGTTGTTCCTCTTCATTCTCCAAGAAACATCTATCAATGAAAAGCTTTAAAGAAGGAACAATAGGACCTTGTTCACTGCCATTATTTGATATCTTCCTAGCAATGTTGGCTGGTGTACTAAGAAAAATATATAAATAGGCAAATGAGAAAGCAATAATAGTTGTTTATTGCTGATATAATTTGTTATACAGGCAATTTAAGAGAATTTATAGAATTGTTTTAACTAATAAAAGGACTTTGATATTTCTAATATATCAACAAATAAAAACAATGTTTATATGTACACTAGCAGCATTTGAGTGTAAATGCAAAAATACATTCATCACAGCAGCAGAAATTAGACACAACATTGGAAATATGAAAATAAAAGGTTTTGAATGGAGAACTCTCACAAACTGTCACGGGACCTAAACTATGTTTTCAGTAGTGAAGAAATACTACTAACACTTGACATTGTTAAGTTAATTCCTCCCATTCTAGTCAATAAACCTACTTCATTTCCAACAAAATTTTAGAACTCTTGACACATCAAATCTAAGTTCATATAAAACCATAATGCCCTAGATCATTCCTTAAGAATATGGAAGATTAACCCTACCAGTTATCAAGAACACATTATAAAAATTGCAGATTGTAAAAATTGCAGATTGTAAAAAAAAATTGTAGAAGAGGGAACCTAAAAATATAATGTAAATATGGGAATTTGGTATACAACAAAAGTAGAACTAAAATCAGTGGAGAAGAGGTGATTGGTTGTTAACGGAGCTGAGAAGCTATAGAGAAAATATAGGTATAGTCAACTCTTACGCCATACATACTAGCAAGTGCTATGTAAATGGGGAACATAAAAAAGATTAGTATAACCTTAGAATATACTAGGGAATACAGGGAAATGTTTTCCTGACTTCCCTAAGAAAGAAAGGACCCAAACTTGTGTCATATCTTCATCAGAGTTCTGGGTTTCACCCACACTCTTTGCTCCACCCCTATACAATGGATGTAGACTCTGACTGCCTAAGAGACTGTGAACTCAGTTTAGCACTTAATGTAGCAGCTTTGCTTCTCCTTTGTTTGCTTCTAGGGACCAGGGCATACTCAGGATTCTCTACTCAAAATGGGAAGGCAGAGGGGGAAGTGGTATATCTACAGATCAGGCATCAGCCTCCTGCTCTCAAGCACTTAAGTAAAAACATTCTTCAAAGGCAAAGAAAAGCCTACAGAGTGAACTGTAACTGGGTGTTCTCCCTGCCCAGTGAAGGAGCTATACCAGGAAACAGAATTAGTAGAGTAACAAGGAACAACTAGGTTAAGATCTAAAGAAAAAAAAATGTCCTTAGTCCCTACCTCTATGCAAGCAAAGTAAGAAATTTCTTTCCCTTTAATGCTTGGAAACATCAAGTCAGCCACCCATATTGAAGACAGCCAATAGCTAATTTAGAACAGATAAACTCCAATTTGTTAAGTAATCAGATCCAAACCATACAACAGTCCAGAATTAAAATACATACACGCGTGGATAACAATTTCTTTTTCCTGGAGCATCTCCTAAAGGAAGACCACACGTAACCTGCTCCACCTCCTGGATGGTACACAAAACGCAGGACCACCGACCTAAGGAGAAGCAAGCCTCTGACCTTCTGTATGTGCCACACACACAAACACGTAGACACCACATCCTGTTGCCCCAGCATATGGGCCATGAATCATTCACAAAGCTTCTGGATTAATTATTCATCCAAACCAAACACCAAACACTTTGCTAATTGTCCAGGAAGAAGTGGGGGCTGGCAAGTGGGAAGAGAGATTAATTGAAGAAGCAAAGAATCTGCCCTGCAAACAACCGGTAGTACCGAGACCTCGCTTATTTTAAACAGCACAGTGACGACACACAGAAAGAGAATCCCCTCCTCTGAGTTAGTTGGGTAGGTAACACTGACTGCCTCAGAAACACAAGGGGAGAATCACGTTGTTCTCTCCAAAGTTCTGATCAAGGACACATTCTCTGTCACTCTGTACCTTCAGCCCCAGAACTATTAGCAAGAATGTAAGCTCAGCACCCACTCGCTCAATATCAATGGCCCTAAGAGTTGGTCAAGGCCAAGATCCTGCCGTGGGATGTATTAGTGGAGATACACCCTGAGGAGAGCATGGGTGGACTTGGAATAAGAAAAAGCCCCTCCACTCAGATTGGTGGGCAGGATGCATGGACATGGTTCCAACCTCTACACTGACTTTGAATTTGTCTATATAACATCTATTATAGGTCTGAGACTACAAATCACCCTGGAGAGCAGGGAAAGGAGAACATAACCCCACTGTCAGCCTCAGCAAAGAAATAAGAGGCCCTCAAAAAATAGCACAAGAAGGACAATGCTAGCCGATGCAGGAAAAGTCATTTACATGTTAGGTGCAGAGTAGAAGGCTATTTCCCTAAGGAACCTGGTCTTTCGCCAGATAGAACGTCATAGAATGAACCTGCTAAAGGCAAGAAGAATTTTTTAAAAAGTAACAGCAGTGTAAGGAAACAGGTAGGGCAGAAACAAGAGAACCCAGCCTTTCTTAGACGTAGTAATAAGACAAACAGGCAATGAACACCAAGACGAGAGAAGGGGCTTCAGTTGGTGGAAATCTCAGATGCCTAGAGATAATGTTTCTTGCTATTTCAAAGGGGAAAGAAAATTTTGTCAAAAGTAAAGAAGGTATTCAATCAAGCATGTGGTGATGGACCAGAGAAAGGTTGAATCTGGCATTCGAAGTTAAGTTACTGTGCTATTTTAGGAACTGGAAATACAATGATGATCACATTGTGACTAAAGATTTCAGCCCAGAGGGCTCCTGGGAATCCCCCCAAAATTAGGTCTGGCCACTCACCCAACAATCAAATAAAAAAATAACGGTAGAAGGACAGTTGCCTACCATCCCTAGCCTTTCATTTGATTTCTGAGGCCTCTGATCTAGTGTCCTCACTATAACACCAAGGTACAAACAGGCAAGGAGAAAAAAAATCTCAGTAATCCACTGTGTACAAAGCCATTAAACATAACAGAAAACAGAAGAGTCTGGATAACAGGAGGGTAAAAGCCAGATACATTCTCAAGCTCACAGAGCTTGGGAGGACACTTAACAGAATGGTCCTACAGTGTGGGTCAGAGGCTCATTTAATAAAAAGGTATGATCCCTTTTCCCTAGAGGAAAATGTCTCCACTTAGAAATGTTCAGTGTCATACTGGGCAGCTCATGGCTCCCTAAAGTCTCCCTTTCTAGCCCTTCCAAGTTCTAGTGAATGAACTGCATTCAGTCAGGGGCCCTAAGGGTCCCTGGCAGAGTCTGGATAATCCTGGCATCCAGGACCCTCTCCAAGGTCTCCTCCTGATGACCACATAGAGTATCAATTCCACTGATAGAAATGGTGTTGCAAAGACATTACTTTGTAAAAAGAATTTCTTGCTCAGTAGGAAAATGTCAAAGATATAAAAACAAATTTAAAGTTCTATCGTGTGTGTGTGTGTGTGTAAGAGAGGAAGGTGAAAGAGAGGGATGTGGGGGGAGAGCAAGCACATATGCATGTATATGTGTGTGGTTCTAGGATGTCACTACAAATAGACAAATACCCTATTTGTAATCCTTTGATGTCTCGTTCTGCTTTTATTCTATGATAAATGTGGAAGGGAGTTATCCTTAAAAATTCATTAACTAGGCATTCCTTCCCCCTTTTCTTTATATAAATACAGACAAGTCTCAGTTTTTCCTATAGAGAAATGAGTCTGCCCTCAAACAGCAGGCCAGAATTATTAGTAAAACAAGGGTTAAGTCTCTGTCCTTCCTAAGGCAAATTCAGTTTCAAACATCTATTCAAGACCAGGCTTTGTCTGCCTTACTGACAACCTGGGAGATCAGGGCTGGACCTCCCTGCAAAGAAAAGACCAAACCGGTCAAGGTCAGGGGTTAGGGACATTAATGAGGTTGGAAGAAGGTGGGAGGGGGCTGTCCCTAGAGCAGCTTAGGGAAAGGCAGTAGAATCTAGCCCTGGGGCAGCTTGTAGAAGCAGTTTATGCTTTCTTCAAAGGAGGGAATAAGCTTGCAAATCCTTCCAACAAAATCACTGATAAAGAACAAAAGCTATTGGGGAACTTTGCTGCCACGCTGCTTGCACTCAAGAGCCTCCTCAGGGCAATAGATAATATGAAAAGAATACATGAAACATGGACACAGATACAGTCTAATAAAAGATAACCTGGGCACACATCTGGACCTAGGGCCTATCTTCAAGAGGCCCAAAGTCTAACACTCTTATTTCATGTTCTTTCTCTTCTCTTCCCTCATATTCCCTCCAGGCTAGCTGTTCACAGGAGCCCCACCAAGCTTTAATGGGTTCCCTTCTCTGCAGCACCGAAGCCAGAATACAGATAACAGCACAAAGTGTTCTAGGAACTTCTATTGAAAAGTGGAAGGGGAGAAGACAAATATGGACAGGGAATGATACCAGCAGCAATGAGAGAACCAGATGATTTAAGTTATGTCCTTCCATCAAATCTTAACCTTTAGGCCAGTGTGTCTCACAAAATTAAGACTTAGAAACTATATAAGCCCAATAGTTATACCATCAATGAAGATCACTACCAAGATCTTATTAATTTTTGTCTAGATGGGTTTTCAACTGCAACACATTACTTCTAATTAGAATTGAGTACGTTCGACTACGTTACTATTAGCTCTGTGTAAATACTAAACATCTATAAACCCAATTCCAAACATAGTGCTCTCTGTATATCCATGGCTGTAGACTATAAAGGAGTCTCCATTACAGAACTTAATAAACTGATTGATAGGTATGAGAAATTATAACACTGTGATCGATTCAAAAAATTAAAATGAAGAAAGATATATGATCTAATAAATAGAAAACATAAAATAAAAAAGTAAAAAGAATATAAGCTATTCATTACAAAAAATATTAATGTGTTAAGTTCTTCCAAACAAGGAAAACTCACCACAAAAGCAATCAAAAGGCAACACAGGACCAGAGAGACAGCTTGGCGGGTAAAAGCAACTGCCACAACGCCTAATTATTTCAGGTTGGCTCCAAGACCCACAAGGCAGAAAAGAGAGCTCGATTCCTTCAAGTTGTCCCCTGACTGCCACATATATGCTATAATATGCATTCATGGGGCTGGAGAGATGACTTAGCATTGGCTGCTCTTCCAGAAGACTCGGGTTCAATTCTCAACAGCAACTTGGCAGCTCACAACTGTCGGTCACTTCCATACAGACATAGGAAATCCAATGTCATCTTCTTCCGGCTTCTCTGGGTACTGGTCACACAAGCAGTACATGGACATACAAGCAAGTAAACATCCACACACATAAAATAAATTTTACAACACAGAATTTGTTAAAAACTTGAATGTACATATGGGTGTGCATGCACATTAACTAGTTAGTTACTTAATTTAAGCTGTTTTGGGAGAAGCAGCTCTTCCTGATCCAGTTGCAGGACCCTATGAAGAGCCCACAAACTGCACTAAGGAGTAACATAATTGAAGCTGACACCGTAAAGGACTATTCCAGCATTTCTGCCACATTAACAATCCCTTCTCTGAAGACCCATGGCTATCATTTACTTGCTTCTTTCTCTAATCTCTTTATCATAGCTATGCTCACCCCACAACTAAAACTCTTCTGCTATCTTGATACAAGCTAACAACAGAAAAGACATGAGTAAATAGATCAGCTGGTTTTCCTCTGAAACTGGCTCCCAGACCCCTGGGCTTCTGGGACACAGAATTCAGAGTCAGACAGGTGTTAACCAGCAGGGTTGTCTTGGCCAACATTTGTCAATAGCCTCAGTAGGCTAACTAGAGCTCATCTTTGTGATCTTGAAGAGGAGAAGAAAGAAACTAAAGAAATGAAACAAGGCAAGCTGGTTCTCATTCTTATCGATGAAAGTCTCACTAAGAGACAGTAAGATGATCTAATGGTGTCTTACACTTGTACCCATCAACTGCCAATAGATGGTGCCTTCGAGAAGGAAACCAAATTACCATAACTACACAACCTCCTCATTGGACTCTTGTTCTTGCTGCTTTTCAACAGGCCTTGCATGCAGCAAGCACCCAACAAAAGGTTCGTAGAGAGACAGAATCAACAAGTTTATTCCCATGGTCCTTTCTTCAGAATCCATACTGATAACATCAAATTAAAATCACATATTTAGTTATTTACACACACACATACACACACTACATAAATCTGAAAGCTCCTTGAAGACAGGTTTCTCATCTTTTTATACACAGTTCTTAACAAACGTTATATGCATGTAAAGTATTTACCTAATAATGTTACTAATAATCAAAAGAAAACTCGTTATTCTCTCACATGTCCGACAATACAAGCGTTTTATTTAATCCTTATGCAGACAATTGACAGGTGACCACTGGTCTTTTGGAAAGGATCCAGAATGATGTTCTCCTTGCCCTCCTTTCAGCAGCATACTATTATGGCCTAGAAGGAGCTACACACTGAGGGTCAGATCTTCTGGCTTTGTTGCAGCTAGGTTGAACCACATGTAATTTTTTGTTGACAGGATGCCGAAACATTGTATGTACACATTTACATACCAAGAAACCAAGAGTATCCCTCCTCCATATTCTCACTTTCTGGCTCTTTGTAAAGGATAAAATCATGAGATCTGGCAGTTGATAGGTTCAGACTCAATAGGTTAGACCCTTCGTCTCTAAATCAGTAAGTGGAGAAAAACCAAGTAAATTTGTCTGTTTAAGGAGCAAGAGATAGTGTATTATGTTAACCCTTGAAATTTGAGAGATATTTTTAGAACATTTAACCCTGCTCAACCTAGATCACCAACCCTGTAAGAAAAATATTTTAAAATATTAGATTCAAATAGGTTAAACAAGTTGGTCAAAATGAAACCTCAGTAGAAAAGCTGAAGTTCAAGCTAGATCCGTCCATCACTAAAGTCTTAATATTTTGAGTGGGTTATACCAACACAGCAGTTTAGTGTTGGTAAGACATCTACGAGATCACTGTTTTTGTACACTACCAAGTGCACACTAGGCAACGTCATGTCTTCTAAATTTCTCTATAACCTAGATTAACAGTAAGTTTCGTATAGGCAGGGTCCATAGCAATTCTGCTCATTTGCTGGTATGTCATCATCCATGATAACACCTGGCACTCAGTGGGCACCTAACACATAATTTGTTAGACAGATGGAAAAAAAGGAAGATGGATGGGGAGGAAGGAAAAAAAGTGTTACTAAGAAAGCTGGTTCAGGGACACAGCTCTTGAAAGGTATTTCATGCTTGAGTTGATGGCCCTACGCTCATGAACATACAGGCAGCACTAAGCAGACTCAGTGGGGCTAAAGAGGAGCACATGAAGTTGGGAGAGGAAGTTGCAGAGAGATAGGGAAGGAATTGAAGGGGACAGAATGGGAGGTAAATTTGATCAAAACACATTATATGCATGCATGCATGAGAGTAACAGACAAGAAAAGAAAAGAAATCTGGTAAAAGAACACCAACCTCCTAGACCCCACTCCCCCATCCCCCTACTGCTGCAATAAGAGCCAAGGACAGTGAGAGTTTCCCAAACTCTAAATTACACCTGCTTTCCTGTTTCTGATTCCCCTGTGAAGTCTCTCAGCTTGTGATGAATCTATAAATTTGCACTGGTGAGTTTCAGGAAACAGAAACACATTTAAAAAAAAAAAAAACAAAACTCCAACATTGCTCTCTTCTCTCGGGCAGTAATCAATTCAACATTTATGTTCAAACTGAAAAGTCTTCAGAAAAAGAAATGTTCTTTTATGACCCTAAGACTAGATGAAAAGAGGAAAGATAGGCAAGTGACCAATAAAACAAAACTATTCAATGATCCATTTCTAACCAATGGGAAAAGACATTGATACCTATGCCAGTTATGAAAGATGTGACCCCAGGCAGTTATCTGGGTGTTAACCCAACTGACATTTTCCCCTTCTACACCACCCTGTGCAAAACTGTGCTCGAACCTGGCTTCAATGTTCCAGTCTCCTGTGTGTATTTCATCTATACACTCTGCTCCAGTCAAATCATTCTGTTCATGAGTATAAAAGCTATATCTAACTTTTACTTCTCCCACTGCACCTCCACAAGACTGAACACTAGCATTCACCTTCAGCTGTGGGCGGGTGATCTTCCAACTAGACACAAGAGTGTTAGAGATCCTTTGGGGGTTCCAAGTCTCTGTTCTTCATCTGTAACAATTGGAATCTTCATCGCTTTCCTGTTTCTGTGATAAGATTACTATTAACAAAAGCAACCTGAGGAAGGAAGGGTTTGATTTGGCTTACAGTTTGAGGAAGGTATAGTCTATCATGTGGAGACATTGTACCCACAGTCAGGAATCAAATGATTCCCCTAATGCAGCCTAGGACCCAAGCTCAGAAATCACACTGCTCTACTGTCCATGTTTCTGTTGTGAATTTCTACTTCCATTAATATCATCAAGATAATCCCTCACAGGTAATCCTATGTCTCCTAGGTGATTACAGATCTTATTGACAGTCAACACTGAATAGCACACTTAATTACAACAGTTCAGCAATTCTTAATCTACCAAGTTTGAAAACCTCTTCCTAATTCCAGAAAGTTCAAGACCTGTTGACAGAGGTTTCTGTCCCGCCAGGTCCCACAATCGTTCAGTCCTAAAGAAACACACAGAGGTCTATATTAATCATAAACTGGTTGACCTATTATCTCAGGCTTCTCATTAACTCTTATAACTTACATTAACCCATAATTCTTGTCTGTATTAGTCATGTGGCTTGATACCTTTAATCAGCAAGGCATTCTCATCTTGCTTCCTCTGTGCCTGGATGACAACTGCAGACTGAACCTTTCCTCTTCCCAGAATTCTCCTATTCTCATCGCCCCACCTCTACTTTCTGTCTGGTCACCTCGCCTATACTTCCTGCCTGGCTACTGGCCAATAAGCTTTTTATTAAAATAATACAAGTGACAAGCTATAAGACCATTGTCCCACAGCAAAGTCCCACTTCGTTTGCCAGAGGACTAATATCAATGACTAAAACGCCCTAGTCACCCAACTCTGTTTAGTGTAAGTGAAGGACACCTAGGTGTGCAGAAACTAAATGATTGCCCATACTCACACAGGTAGTCAAGAGCATAGCTGATGAATGTGAATTTACTTATCTGCTAAGTCCCAATTGTTAATCACTGTGTTTTGCTGATTCACCAAAGAAAAGAAAAAGGCACTATTCATCAACAATGCATTTAAATGCACTAGTATCTGGAAATCCCAACGCCATGCACACACTTTAGAAAAACTCTTACTGTGATGCTTACATGTAGAAAACCTTATCTGGGAACAGCCAGTGCTAGATGAGACCACAGATTTGCTCATCCATTACATAATCCCAGGAGTTTCCAGAGTCCCATGGCTCCCAGCTGAATACTACTAGGATGACTGGTGAGCCCTGAGATCCAATCTTGCTTTAAGTTTACATGACTATGGTTCTAAAATTTGCATCCTCCCAGAAATGTGTACCTGTTTGGCTTCACTGTAGTTCAGTCCAGTAATTGCCTGGGGAAGCTGAAACCCCAGAAGCTCCTCCCCCTTCATTTGTAGAACTGCCTGGTTAAACATTGATCTGATCAGAGTCCCTAAAAAAGGAAGAACCTCACCCAAACTCTGTTCACTAAAGAGAAAGGACCAGATGTCCAAGTTACTTCAATAGACGGAGCTCTGCAAAAGAGCTGATTGAATATACTTCAGGAAAAAGAGGGCATGGAATACAAGTGGTCAGCAGAAAGGACCAGGAAAGAATTTAATAGTCCCCGTGTCTATCACCACAATCAGATATGAAAGACACATCTGGGAGGCCTGCTCTATAACAACATAATACTTAGAAAGGGAATGGGTGGGCTCCATTTCCAGTTCTCAGATGGAGAGTGAGAGGTGGTAAATTACAGAGCACTCTGAGCTCCCCACAAAGAGCCCCTAGATCACAACATGTTATATTTATCGTGGTTATTAACCAGAGTTCAATTAGGATCCAGATTCAGCATCATGATGTGTCATGAGCCCAAGGAGCAGAGAGAAGAGAAACATCCCATAAACAAGCATGTGGGTTGGCTTGATCTTTTGACTATTGTTCTATTTGGAAAATAAAAATTATAATAATCATATAGCAATGTTCTCGGCAAAGCATTTTTAAAATAATTTCTCTGTTGAACATTGAAAATAAAAGCCCACATTCATCAATTCTCACCCATTATTTGAATCAGTAGGAGATGCTCAAAGCATGATCTCAGGGGGCAGGAACTGTGTCTCCTCTCTGGGCAGGTTAACAAGTCTTTAGAATGGAGTAGGATAGATTATACGGTCTAGAGGACTGTTTTTGGTACAACTTCAGTAAGTTAAGCAAAATTATAGCTGAAGGCTCAAAGAGGAGACAAGGCAGAAGAAAGATTCTTTGGGGACTTAGTTCTAGGTTCTTAATTCTGAAATGACATGGAGTCATTCAGTGACATTATTTCCTTCCCAGCAAACAGTGCCCCTCCCTGAAGATGTGTTCACTGTCCTGTCTGGAACCCCTCAGTGTGCTCCCAGAAAAAATATTTCTTTCTTCCTTCAGGTCACTGTGACCATGAGTCCGCAAGCAATCTTATCCTTTCCCAGTTGTGCCTAGTGTTTGCTATGTCTAGCCCTGCGCACTGCCCTCTCCTCTTCCTGAAGCTCTCCTAGTACTTTCCCTCCTTCTCCTTCCACTGCATCAGCCTCAATATCATCGTTATTTTCTTGGTCCTCCCGCCTTCCTTCTGATTGGGTCCAGGATCCCAGCGCCCTGACCCTTCTCCCTACTTACTCAGCACACTATGACATTTCCGTTTAAATGTGTGTCTCTCTTCTCCGTTAGATAGCAAATGCAAATAGAAACTATCTCTGTCCATTCCTGAATCTCCAGCAGTCAGCTTTATGTCTGAACATGGGATGTGCTCAATAATATTGGCTGCCTCTTCCTTTTCCTTCTCTCCTAACTCTTCAAAGGTCAGCTTTCCCTTCATATTTCCAAAGTCGTATGTGGCTGTAGGCCTCAGTGGGTCAGGTCACAGAGGTACAGCCATCATTCCTCTTTCACAACAACAAAGTCACCCCAAGCCATGACAGGTTTAGCCGCAGTTCCCCAGGTCCAGTCAAACAGTCATGAGGTGAGGAGTGGCTGCAAAAGGTCCAGCTGGGCTCTGGAGGGTCATGGTACAGGATGTACCTCCCACGGTCATGTAAATCACTGCAAAAACATGGCTGATGAGAACTGAAGTGTGCAGCCGTCACACCTGTCACTCTGCCTCGAAGTCACTGCTCCAGAGCTGGAGCCAGGGAGAAGAGCCACGGCCTTGAGCCCCTTCCCTAGCTGTCCTGTCACCATGGCTCAGGCAGCCAACAGGAGAGTGGCAGCCTAGAAGGAAGGAGTTGAAAGACAAGGGGGAAGAAATAGGAAGTTAGCTCCCCTCTGTGCAAGGGCTGACTTCCCTGCAGGCTTGATGTCTCCTTCCTGTGGGTGGCCCTCTGGCCTCTAAGGGTTTTATGAGAGTGAGGCAAGGGAAAGAAGACACCAAACAGTAAGATTGAAGAAATGGGGCGCTAGAGGAGGAGACATTCTCACTGGCGATACAATTAAAAATGAAAGCCTCCTTTCAACTTTTACTCTTGGAATTTCTTTGTTGTTCTTACTAATAATAGCTGTGGAGGACTGTCCCAGTGTTGATAAAATTAGATATACTACTAAAAAGAAATGCGAGCTATCCTATTGTTCAGTTTTATCTTGGCACAAAATGATAGTAAGAGAGGTTTCACAAACAGCCATGGTTTCAGAATTCCAATAGTTTCAGTGAAACTGTCCTTTGACGTAAGCATGAGTGAGAGAGGGGTGGCCGTTCTGAATGAAGTCCACGGAAACACGGCATTCTGAATGTTCTCAGTGATAATATTCTTGTTTCTTACAATGCGCTGGGATCTTTATCTGCATTAAAGAAACCACTCTCCAAGCCCTGGCTCATATATCGTACTTAGCGGGACCTGGACAAAGCACTTAGCCACATGCATATCAGGTTTCCCTTGTGTGAAAACGCGGGATGAATTCACCATTCTCCCAGCTATTAATGCAGTGACTGAGACCGAACCACTTTGACCTAGCTTGCTCTTACTGACTCCTCCATCGCACCAGTCCACCCGTGCTTTTGTCTTCTTAAATCTGTGCTCTCCCACCTCGCCCTTCCTCCAGAAAACCACTCTATGCTCGGGCACATCTGCTAATTTCCTGGTTTCATTGACATTAAACAGTGCCTTGCGTCTTCACGTTTCACACCAGTGGGTTTATACTTAACTGTGGACTATATTTACAGCACAGACACAAGCTACAATGTCTACCCAAAGGAGGATGTATTTTATCCACACAAGGGAAACACAAACACCCTTCAATTTCTCTCCTGTCTTCAGAGTCCAGAGAACGACGTCGTACATTAAACCTCTGCTTTGCATTCTCAGGACCCCTCACTCCAGGCCTCACACAGCCGAGCACGTGAATCGAACGCACAGGGGTGAGAGTGGTCCGCAGAAGAACTTCGCCACAATTTCTTTCCCGAAGTCACCTTGAGTGAATATAAATCCAGAAAGAAAGGCCCCAAACCAAGCTGCCTCAGTATCCCCGAGTTTTCTTCACTCCCCTCTGCCTTTTCCTCTTCTTGGCGGCCACCATGGCTAATTCTAGCCCTGCTCCGTTATCTGCCGACTGAACTTCTGCCAGTGGGGACAGCAAGAAGCCTTTGAAGGGGAGAGATTTCCTAACGCCAAGTCCTTACACCTGGAATTTAGTCAGTGCTCAATAATTATCTGTCCAGTGAACCAGTGATAGATCTCAACAGAAAAAAAAAAAGGACAGGCATGAGAAAAATCTGCCAAACTGCCTTTTCCTAACTGCCGATCTCATTTTGGAGCCTCCCTGAATGTACAGGATCCCATCTTTAAGCTCCACACTCTGCCCTTTGCCTACTTCTTTCCCTGAATCGACCTCTTCATTCTAAAAATAAAGAAGGGGGGAAAAAAGGAAAATTCCGCATCCGAACTGTATCTCTCCCATCATACAACTGGCTCAGAAATAGTGTTCTGATCAAAGAAGATGCTGCAGGGAGCAGTAGCTGTAGTGCTCCCCCAGCGTGGAGCTCGAAATGAACAAAGCGCCAGGGAGGAGGTGGAGCGCTGCCAGAGAAGCAGCTCCCAGCTCCGCTTTGAGAGGAAGAATCTCAAGAGCAGTGGAGGCTAAGGACTTCCAGGCCTCCCCACCGGCAATCTCAAGGACACCTAAGTCCTAGGCCCCTGCTTCGCTGATGCTGGGAAACTCAAAGCCCCTCGTATCCCCTTATTCAGGTCAGTTTCCCATTTTCAAAATTACAAGCCCCTGCCTCCTCCCTCTACCCAGACTCCCTTTGTCCCACCTCTGGCTTTGGCCCACCCACAGCTTAAAAGACAGTACAAGACAAGTCTGTAAAAATTACCACGAGGCTCCCTGACATGATTTGCTATATAAATACCCAGGGCTATCACACTATTACTGCAGGGATTTGAATCGGGCTGGGGGCCCCTGGGGCTGCATAAGCAACACCTCCCCCACATTCTCAGCACCGGAGAGACAGGGTTCCCAGAGGAAAACTGTGCTTTCCTCGATCTTTAGCTGCTAGGGAAACTCATATGTTAGGGCAGCCTTCTTACAGAAACCCTCTAAAAATACCTATCGATGTATATTTAGCTCCAGATATCATCCTCCTACAAACAGGCTTTGGGCTAAACCACTCCGTGTGTACCACTGGCTGGGAGCTGCTGCGGCTGCAGGCTGCCTGGCCCGCTCTCTTGCAGCATTCCCCTGCCCACGTTTTCCTTTGTCTTCCCTCTCTCCTCGAGGTGGAAGAAGCTGAAGTCGGAGCTGAAGATACAGAGATGGTTCCCTTCTCTTTGCCATGTCTTTCCTCAGAGGTGATCCCAGGGTAAAAGAAGTTTTTAAAAGAATTGTGCCATGGCCAGAACAGGATTCTAAGGAGGACTCCACCCCCAGCTTCAAGTCGTCAGGGCTCCCTTGTTGCTCAGGTTCAAGTATACGCTTTCCTGCACAGACCAGACTTGTTGACCTCCCCACAAGTATCTCTTCACTACTCCACTCAAAAACTTCCCAGCGATGCCTTTCTGTCTGTCTCCTCATGCGTCCTTACCCCTAAGCATTTGCACTCAGAATTTTTTCTCAGCAAAACCCTTCTTCCTTGTCAGCCTGACATGGCCCATCCCTTTGTGATTTGGGATTCCCTTCTGTATGCTGTGAGTATGTTTTATCACCACTGGACCATTGGTTGATAAAGAAGCTACTTTGGCCTATGGCAGGGCAGAATAGAGCTAAGCAGGAAAACTAAAGTAAATGCAGGGAGAAAGAGGGTAGAGTCAAAGGGACACCATGTAGCCGCCAAAGGAGAAAGAATCTTACTGGGAGGCCACAGTCTCATGGTGATACACAGATTAATAGAAATGGGTCAATGCAAGATGTAAGAGCTAGCTAGGAATACACCTAAGCTATTGGCCAAACAGTGCTGTAATTAATATAGTTTCTGTGTGCTTATTTGGGTCTGGGTGGCCGGAAACAGATGCACCGTCTCCTGTGACACCTTTGTGCACCTCAGGACATTTATCTTATTTCCTTAAAGAAGCGTTCCCTGGGATTCAAGAGTCAAGTATGACGCCCTTCTTTTTTTTTTTTTTTTTTTTTTTTTTCGAGATAGGGTCTCTCCGTGGTTTTGGAGCCTATCCTGGAACTAGCTCTTGTAGACCAGGCTGGTCTCGAACGACGCCCTTCTTCTGAATGCTTATGACATGTAGGCTCACTGTCCTGATGAGGAATACTTGGCCTAACCCACCCACACCTCGCATTGTGCCCAGGACTTTGAGTACTCAGTAATGTCTCTTCAATATCTCGAGTGCCTCGCATTGTGCCCAGGACTTTGAGTACTCAGTAATGTCTCTTCAATATCTTGAGTGGCTGCCTGAGCCTGGTTGCAAATACCTTAGCAGAGGCACAAGGTTTAGACACACTCATGCATACTACAGTGTTTACACTACAGGTCCATTGCCCACAGCACAGGTTATTACCATGATACCAGAGTGTATGCTGAGCTAACTAACATTTTTAATGGGACAACAATCTAACCATTGAGAGCGGTTTTGAACTCAAAGAGCAGCCCTGTAACAGCATCAGGACTGTAGCACAATTGAAAATAAAGATCGCCCAAGTGCAAGAGGAACAGCATAGCTCACCACTGGGCTGGAACCAAAACATGTACCGAGGAAATAAAGAGAGTAGGGAGCTTCTTCAGCTACACTGGACAGCTACTAGCATATTTGAACTCAAGGGGTAGTGTAGCTCAGAGAAGGAACCCAGACACACAGTCTGGATTCAAACTCCATGTTTTTCATATTGAACTGCCTCCCTTAGCTGCAAGAGATCTGGCCCCAAACTTCCAGGAGGCGTGAAGAAGGACAAGTAGCCCAGCACTCCACACATACCTTCCCCTGGGCTTGCACACCTACTTGCCTACGATAACATTTACGTTATAGTCTGGACAGTTTTAAGAGATTAACAAAATTAACTAACAATTATAACACAAGCTCCAACAACACACTAGAAAAATTGCCGATGTTACTACATTCGCAATTACGGCCATTGTCAAGTAAGGAGCACTGGAACCCACATTCTGCAGTACCTTGAAAGAGGATCTAATAACAGAGGGGCTATTGTTTTATGGCCAGGTGTGCATACATAGCATGAGCACCCTGGACAAAGAGCTGGTTCATGTGCTAGGCAGGACTGTAAGGAATAGCCAGAGATCTTAGCATGCTACTCAGAAGGGGAGGCCATTCAATACTTATGAATCATCCACTTAATATTTCCAGGCTGTGGTTGACCACAGATAAACTAAAACTGTAGGAAGCTAAAATGTGGGTAAAGGGCGAGTACTGTATGTAGCATTCATTTAGATACAAAGTCATTATTAAAATTTTCAGTGCCTTAGCATATTCATCCCTGAGCTGGGCCTGGGGAATAACTAAACCTAATAATTCTTACCTGTGGTACAACTTTTACAAATTAGAGGTATCTGTGAAATGGAGGCTTTGGCCCTTGGTTTGCTAAATGCCAAGTATTGTTATAAGACATCCAATGTAATACTGAGAACTCCTTTCTCCCTGCTGCCTGCCTCCAGATACTCTAGAAACACTGATTCTACTCATAACACTCAAGAAGCACTTCCCAGAGGGAGATAGCTGAGAGCCCAATATTTCTTACTAGTTTGGGGTGCATACTCTCAGCTTCCATTTCCCTAAGAGTGTGAGCTAGGGCTGTAGATACAGATGGGTGAGACCAAAAGGAAGATATGGAGATGGTCTCTTGCCTCCCTGGGTCCAGACTTCCCTCGGCTCTTGTATCCTATAGAGGACAAGAGACTTTGAGAGTGGGACAGCTAAATACATCAGAACTTAGTGAGCAGTAACTACACTCTAGACGCTGAACATAAGAGATGAACACAGGTCATAAGCACAGATGTCTCCCCATTGACTCGCTCTCACCAATGGTTTAGAGGTGACTGAGTTTTTATCATACCCAATCATTCTCTATATATTTAGGTTCAATAACTTCCTATTAAGGTTAGTACATACTAGGTGGCTTGACGAGAGTTTAAACATAGGTCCTCCTGTACTGCTACCAATTTAAGAGAGAGCTGAAGTTCTAGTAGATAGATGTTCACTTCAGAAGAGACGAGAATACACTGATTAGGGTGTTTCTCAGTCCACAATATCCGCCTTGCTGAATAAACAAATAGATGAATTAATGTGTTACTAAACAAGTTACTAGACAAGACAGGGAAGAAGTCAGCTGGACCTTCTGCACCAAACGACATTCCACTAAGAGCTGGCATGCTTTCTATACCACAGAGCAGGGCACTATCTTCCAAGCCCATAGACTGATGTCTCACAAGCAAACAGGAGGCTTCTCATGCCACACTTGCAGCCCCAGCTGTGAACTGGAAACACATGTATGACAATGTGCAGCCCTGCTGTACTCCAGCCACTGTTTGCTGGGGACCAAAGGAATATGAATCACAGATTTATGACTACAGAGCCATGGGGTATCAAAGGTGATTGATGGTATGAGAAAGAAGAATGCTGAAGACAGAACTTAGAGGCAGAAGGTGTGGGCTCAAGTCCTAGATAGGTGTCTGCTGTTTAGACACATGCCCTCTATGAGCCTCGGTGTCATCATTTGGAAGACGAGGAAAAGACTCCTACTATTGTTTAAATGTCCCCTGTAAAATACCCCTGTTGAAATTTAGGCAGCATTGTAACATGTGGAGTGGTACCTTTCTGAAGTGGTTAGGTCTTATGGATACGTCCTTAAAGTGTATATTAGGGCCCTTATAACCAGAATGGCTAGTTAGAGCAGGAGCACACTTCTGATAAAAGGATGGGTGGGGTTAGTTTCCCTCTCTTCTTTAGCATATGATGTCCTTGACTCTGTGTGGACAGGACTAGAAGGGCTTCACCAGACACTTAGTGCCAGCTCTCGAACTTTCCAGACACAAGAAACTCAAGGTATAAATATCAGTTGCTTAGAAAACACTCAGTGTCTGATATTCTGTAATAGAAAATGGACTCAGACAACCCTTTTTATGGGTTTATAGGTATTACATGAACTAATCAACATAAACAGATGCTAAGCCATGCACAACTTCAACTAAGAATACTAAAGGGTAGGGGTGGCAGACAGAATATGGTGACTCCAGTGCCCCTAAATACTTGTCTTTTAGCTACAGGATGATGACAGGTCTCATGCTGAGCCAGCCGTCTGATGCCACCGCACCCACCCTCCCGCCTCCCGCCCCCACCCCACACCAAAACTGAGAGCTGAGATGCTGTGCAGTGTCAGCCCTGAAGCACTGTGTCATGCTCCAACACTGTCACTCCCCCTGTGCACAAGAGTGGAATGTGAGGTGACACCTGAAGACAAGGTGGGAAGGAAGAGCTGTCAGCAGGGATAACTCTGGATGCAGGTGTCAAGATGGGAGGAAAAAAAAAGGTTATGTGGCCAAGAGAGGGGACGCACGGAATGGGCTTAAAAGGTATTAGTTCTGCATCAGAAGGCATGATCTAAACTCCAGCATCTGCCACCAGAAAGCAGGTGACACCGTCCCTGGGTACTGATAACTCATCTCTGAGGTCTGTTCTACCTGCCTCACTAGTTAGTACTACAACACCTTTAACTGATATTAAGACCCCATAATTGTAAAGTGCCCGGTAGTTTAATACACCAGTAAGAGAGAAGAAAGCTCCATCCAGCTCTGCCGTGGCAGGATTCTAAACATGAGCTGGCTTCAGAGACGATATGCCTCTTAGCAGCAAAGCAAGGCAGTAGATGAACGTGCAGATGTAAGACAGTTCCACTGCCGTGGGTCAGAACCCTATCCCTCTGCAGTCACGTGCACAGTGAACCTGTTGCCTGGAAGCCATCAACATGTTAACTGAAAAAAACTCCCACATGTCGGATCAATGGTAGGATGGGATCAGGAGCAAAGTCTTGTTGGGTCAACTAGAAAGTAGCAGCTTCTCAAGGTCACCCAGAGAGCCCATCAGAGTCTGAGGAGTCAGAGAGTTGAGCAGACGGCTTAGACAGGACAGCTGACTTGTGAAGTTCTAGCACTCCCTGGACTTGTAGGTGAGAAATTGAGGGCTTCTTGGCTGTAACAACAAGAGTACCCTGCTGATTCCCATAAATCTGCTCCTTCAACAGTGTGACAGCCAGCTCCATTAAAGCCCCTATGAATCTTCCCTTGGCTGGTCAAATGGCGAGGGTCCTTCCCCTCCGCACACCCACCACAGACCCCACATCTATCGCCAGCACCACCAGATTCCCCTGTCAAGTACAGTTGTCTTGTAGTACCTGGAGAAGACTGATTCTGAGACTCTGTGAATATCAAAATTTACACACGCTCACATACATTATATAAGATGCCATGTTTTAACATATAATGTATGCACGCACATCTTCCTTCCTGGGTGCTTTAAATCATCTCTACAAGACCCTGCAGCATAAATGCTATGTAAATATTAGTTATTCTACACTGCCTAGGGAATGGTGATAAGGATGAAAGTTCTTTTGCGCTCAGTACAGATGCATTTTCCCTAAATATTTCCTATCCACGCTTCACTGGATCTGCTCGGAAGCCAAAGATACAAAGAACTGACTGCACTTCAACCTGTCAAACTGTCTAGTAAAGTGTGACATCCAAAAGATGTATGTTAGAGCATCTTTAATAATTATTATAGCAAAACCCAGAAAGCAATCTAAGTGTCAAATAACGAGCAGAAACAAGAAGCAAACTGTGTACATCCACTTAACAAAGTGCTGTTCAGTAACCACCAAATTTCAGAGAAGTATGGAAGGATACGTGATATGCTCATCATATATTGAGAAAGGCAGCAAAATTACAGACATTTGAAAGAAAGATTGCTTAGCTTTCAAGAAAGCTGGGAGAAGATGCCATAAAAATCAGAAATTGCTCTTAATCAGTGAAAAGGTTTTCTCCTCTTTTGATATTTCTGTATTTTTAAAAATCAGTATGTGATAGTTTAAAATGAAAATGAGTGGCTTAGACCAGAATTTTTTTTTTTTTTTTGGATTTTCGAGACAGGGTTTCTCTGTGGCTTTGGAGCCTGTCCTGGAACTAGCTCTGTAGACCAGGCTGGTCTCGAACTCACAGAGATCCGCCTGCCTCTGCCTCCCAAGTGCTGGGATTAAAGGCGTGCGCCACCACCACCCAGCTTTAGACCAGAAATTTTAAATGTTTGCAGTGCATAGAACATTGAACAGCAAATACACACACACCACCACCACCACCAACAACAACAACAGCAACACCAACAACACTTTTATTCCAAATGGAATTATAACATGATTTAAGTTCTCACCTGGAATTATTTTAATATAGCTTATATTATGGATTTTAGAGACATTTAAAACACTGTTCAGATGTGCTACATTTTTGGTGACAATATACTCCTGTGGTACTATGTATACTAAGTCATATTTAAAATGTACCATTAGAGTATTTTTTTGAAAAATGACCTATAGAAAATCCTTCTGTAAGGCAGCAGATACTTTTTCAACATGATCAATCAGTCCTATTCATCCACTACCTTTACTGAGATTGACTGCTTATAAACTATACTCTATACCATTAGGTCTTCACCTACTTCTCTTTTGCTCAATCACAATTGGCCTAAAAACTAAATGTAAACACTGGGTCTGTAACACAAGACAGTGGGGAGATACATGGCTCCCAAGCTCACCTTCTCAAACTTTACCCTTACCCAACAACTCCCAACAAATTTCCTTTTTCCTCACACTCGTCCATCATAATGGTGGCTACACAGTCCCTCTCTTCAATGACCCGTGAAGCTCTGCTAAGCAAGCCAGGCAGCTAAGTCAGGAAATTTCCATGCCAAACACTTGATATCATACCTACACAGATTTGTCCCTTCCCCCTGCAAGCACCAATGGACTCAAAGACTCACAAGCCATGGAGCCTGTACGGTATTACCAACATTCCCAATGCTATAAAGTCCATCACATTTGCTGCCTACAGTGTTGGATCCACCCATCATCCTCAAACTATGTTCATACCCAAATGAGTGATATGTCAAATATCCACCTTCATGGGTCACCATCCCATACATGCCTTTGACACTGGGTCAGTCCCAATATACACTATATTAAATTCTAAGGAATGACTTATCAAGCATTTTGATGTAATTCAATTTTATGCCATTAATAAATCTATGAATCATTTTAGTCTGTTCTCAGTGTGTTAATTTTATTTTAGTTCAGAAAACATAATTGAAGTCTTCTCCAATCACCCAAAGAAACTGGACATTTTTGCTGCATCAGTTGATTGATATCTTGGGATGACCCCTTCTCCAGACCAGAACAAGCCACTTGCTTCAGTGAAAAGGCTCCTTTTTGGAAAACTGGGTATTGAGAAATCTAGCAAGACCACAACAGAAAACCAGAAGCATTCCTGAGAGTCCCATGTCCCTGCCAAATGTCATATGTATCCAGAACCTCCGAAAATGGGTTCTTTGTGGTACAGCTACATGGAGACTCTTATCCTTGATCGTTTTCTTTAGCTTATGCTTTATATCATGATCTCTGCCCACTCCGTATTTCTTCTACTGGCTATTTCATGTCACCATGAGCCTCCCAACACACACATGCACGCACACATGCACATACACAGAAGAGCAAGAAGGAAGGAGACTCACCCACTGAGGACCACGATGAAGTCCATGACATTCCAGCCATTGCGGAGGTATGAACCCTTATGGAAGATGAAACCTAGAGCCACGATTTTGATCCCAGCTTCAAAGCAGAAGATCCCAATGAAATACGGTTCTGTCTTTTCCTGTGAAGATGAAGAACAGAGAAACGATAAAAGGATTGTTCCTTATCAGGTACAGGCAAAGGCACATCTTGACTATCTCCTGTGTACCCATGATGGACAGCCCTACGTACAGGTACAGCTTAGGTTACTGAAGGTCCAGATGACCTGAAAGTGCATGAAATACACACACACGCACAGAGACAGACAGACAGACAGAGAGAGAGAGAGAGAGAGAGAGAGAGAGAGAGAGAGAGAGAGAGAGAATTGGACTAGACATCTTTTTCCTGAAGGTCCCCAGTGGCATAGTGTTGCCTAGGAGTTTCTTTATTTCTCCATTATTTGGTCTGTCCACTAGCTGGGAACTTCAGAGTTCTCATGCCTGGGTCATTAGGCTGGCCACTTGCCCATGTGTTTGGACTTCAAATAACTTGTGTGCTCTCTTCTGGAGGAATACGTTAGATGTGTGACTCGTTCCTCTAGGAGAAGAAGGATGCCAGCATTTAGCAAGTTCACCACACCAACACATTCAGCCTTCAGCATCTTCCTCCCTTCTCTGTGACCCTCCCTCTTCCTTCTCACTTCAACAGTCCCTTAGGAAAGAGGCGTGAAGGGATGGCCCTCCTGCCTGCCCCTTCTTCTTGCCTGACTACCATGTGAACACACACAAGTATTTGCAATGCCCTCTTCCTCTTGAGTCCCAATGGGGTTGCTTGTTAACTGTCCCTTGGTAAAGAACAGTTTTTGCAGAGCTGTGTGAGAATTAAAGCGTGGAAAGTAGGGTGGAGTCAGGGAACCAGGGGGAGAAAGGGAGAAGGAAGCCAGCACATACCAGCCTTCTGGACATCGGGGTCTTGTCATCCTCAGGAAGATGCTGCTCCAAGGCCAAGACAATGCAGTTGGCAATGATGGTGGCCAGGATCATGTACTCAAATGGCGTGAAGAAGAGGAGTTAAGGATTGAGTTCATGTAAGGGAAGATATGGCCTTCAAGATGGCCACAGACATAAACACAGAGACTTCTTCCTTCCCATTGGTCTTTGCAGTCTGAATGATTTATATTCGCAAGCAAGCCGGCAGGCAGCACACCTCATGGCCCTTACTATGAGAGGCATTATCATTTAGGGCTGGTGTGTGAAAACAAAGCATTTTCTCTAAGGAAAGGAAGCAGGTGGTAAATAATAGAGCTGGTCATATGTCCAATCCCCCAAATGATGAATGAAATAAAATATAAATCCAGTAACTAACCAGGCTTCAAATCGATGGGAAAGAAGGAAGAAGCAAGAGGAACCTTGTAACAGGAGCCTGCTCTTCCCATGCTTCAGGTGCCTGGGCAGAAGAACCAGCTTTAGTCTCAAAAAAGACCCGGCTGTAGCTGCCTGTCGCCCTCTCAGAATCACATCTAGAATCACCCCTCTCTCCAGAGCCCCCCGATCAACCGATGGAAAGAAGAAACTCAGGAGAGGAAGCCATTCCCCATCCCATGTGAGCCCCCTTCTGTTTTAATATCTGACACAGAAAGCACATCCTGGGGTCAGGAGAAGCGCTTGGTCTCACCGTATTGTCTCCCAAGCCTTTGCATTTATAGGGATCAGAAGGGCATAGCATGAACCAAACTGTGAATCCACTGAGTAAACATACAAGCTTTCCCCTGCTGTTTTTCTGTAGACAGGTGAGGTGTTCTCTGCACCTCTTTGAAAAACATGATTCAAAGCAGGCACCCTGACTCCTGCAGAAGGACTTTGCAAGCTCAGGGGAGGCAGGGCGATGGCTAGAAAAGGGAAACACGGGCTCCCTCCCAGGGCCCAGTCATCCTGCACATTGGGATTTCATTCTGTAATTACCGCTATGACAAACACAAGCCAGATGTGTCACTAGCCTTGCAGTTCAACCTATTCTCTGGCAAATTCCACAGCTCGAGCTAGAGAGAAGGACGGCTCATCTGACAAGGAGGAGAGGATGGAGACCATTCTCCTGACAACGCACAGAGTAAGACACAGAACCGAAACACCTCTTTCCTATACAGAAGGCAGCCAGATCATAAAGAAGCCCCCACCCCCATGCCTCTCATTCCATCCCATCAAATGAGCACCCAGTGACCTTTGGGGAGGGGCAGAGACCAGAGCATCCTGCAGGTAAAGGCCATGTGTGCCCACCAGTTGCTCTGGTTGTAGGGCTAGCACAGGAGGCTAGAGAGAAGGTTAATCTTCTAGTCCACCACATTCGGTAGTACCATCTCTCCCCCATTTCCATGCACCCCTGAGTCACAAGCATTCTCCCACAGCTTGCAGTCTTCCTTCCCACACATCTCCAGGTCTCACACAGCACCCCCAACCCTGAGATCCTCTTCTTCCTCATGTTCCGCCACCTGATCTGGAAAATGGATGGGCCTCGTTGGATGGACTCCTGCCCCAGATTCTATGGCGCTTCCTGAAGCCCTCACAGCTGCAGGGGAGCCACTGCATGGCTCCATTAGTACTACTAGGCGTTTTATTTGCTTCAAAGTCTGGAATTTAAGGGCAACCTCTGAGAGCCAAACATGCTGCAGGCACACTAGCATGCACACCACACCCGCTGTCTTAGGACAAGTGTCCACCCAGCACAAACCCTGGCCAGACCACCAGAGCACAAGGATCAGAAGGAGAACACTTCTGTCACATAGTTGACCCTACCTAGAGCCTTGCATATAGAGTAACAAAGGACTAACACAGGGTCCAGTATCCCACAAGACTCTAGAGCAGGTCAAGCTATCCTGGGCCTGGTGCTGGTGCAATCCTGGGCCTGGTGCTGGTGCCTGGAATTCCCAGACCAATCAGGCGACAGTGAGGCAAAAGTGGTGGTTGAGGAATTTCTGACCTTGCCTAGGAAATCGGTCCAGAAAGGAAACTGACAGTGTGCCAACACAGCATTGATGAATGGCTACAGAAGCTGAGGGAATCTGGGGTGCTGTTTCTACAATGTAGGTCACAAAATACTTGTGGTACAGAAACTTGCAATCAAATAAATGAGGGAAGCCTGGGTTAAGTAAAGTTAAGTAGGTTCCTTCCCAGCAGGACGGCTTGGAGCCTTTATTGCTACTGTACACAGTGTGTGACTGTATACAGTGTGTGACTGCACACACAGTGGGGTGGGGAGCAGGACACAGCACACTCCAAACTTGCTTCACCAAAGCAATCCTTTGTTCAGAGCATCTCTTGGTAATGGCGCTCACCGGAACATTGTTAGGAACCCTGATGAAAAACAGCAGGTCTCTCCCAGCACTCGGGAGGCAGAGGCAGGCGGATCTCTGTGAGTTCGAGACCAGCCTGGTCTACAGAGCTAGTTCCAGGACAGGCTCCAAAGCCA
>NW_004949095.1:3633760-3658610 GCF_000317375.1 Microtus ochrogaster
GGATCTCTGTGAGTTCGAGACCAGCCTGGTCTACAGAGCTAGTTCCAGGACAGGCTCCAAAGCCACAGAAAAACCCTGTCTCGAAAAACAAAAAATAAAAAAAAAAAAAACAGCAGGTCTCACTGACCACCGCATGTTGAGGAGGGGCTGGTATCTCTGAGTGGAGTGATATATTCATTGTCTCTTCCATGTAACACACACACACACAAACACACACCAATGCTATTAATAAAGTTGTTCACAAAACCATTGGGCTCACCTGGCTATTGCCCATGGTTAGAAGTGCCCTGTGCAAGTTCTGAGACCTACTCAGACCTCCGTGGACCCAAGAGTTTCCTGGGAAAGATCACTTTCTCAGTCAAACTGTATAAATCTCTGCCTCTTGTGGATCCACTGGGTCTGGAATGGTCTGGATGGGGGGTTGTGCATTCTTCCACTGGAAGGCTGGGAAGGAAAACCAACAACTGAAAGTGCCGGAGCTATCAACCAGGCTGCTAAGACAGCTCAGCAGGTACACGTTTTTCAGGATGTTCTTCCCGCTGATCCCCACTTAGAACGCTGGCCCCACTAATCACTCTCACTTCCACACCTGCCTCTCCTCAGCCAGGCAGACTCCATCTGCACTTCCTTGCTAGGGCCTTTAAGTTTCACTGTCCAGATCAGGTATTTGTGTTAGGGACATAAGACCGGCCTGGAAAAGGTACGGGCATGTCACGATATTACAGAAGAATGACTCTTGACCTCAGAGGCTGATGAGTAAAATTGGCTGTGACTGGTTAAGTCATGTAGTCTCAAAGCTTGGTGCTATTCACGGCCCCAAATACTAGAATCAGAAGGTGGTATCTTAGTTGGGGTTTCAGTTGCCGAGATGAAACGCCCTGAGCAAAAGCAAGTCGGGGAGGAAAGGGTTTATTAGGCTTACCCTTCCATGGCATAGTCCACCACTGAAGGGAGTCGGGACAGGAACTCAGACAGGGCAATGATCCTGGAGGCAGGAGCTGATGCAGAGGCCCTGGAGGAGTGCTGCTTCCTGGCTTGCTCACCATGGCTTGCTTGTCCTGCTTTCTTATAGACCCAGACCCATCAGCCCAGGGATGGCACCACCCACAATGGGCTGACCCTTCCTCGTGAATCACTAATGAAGAAAATGCCCTCCAGGCTTGTCTGCAGCCTGGTCTTGTGGAGGCTTTGTTTTGAGGCTCCCTCCACTTAGGTGACTTTAGCTGTGACATGTTAACATAAAACCAGCCAGTACAGGTGGGAATCTGGGAATTCATAGCTGCTGGGGGAAATGAAGAAACCTCAAAAGCAATCATAAACCCACTTCCTCCCCCAGCCAAATCGTCTGCCTACTGTCAGGTGTCAAAAGACCCATTCAGAGCAGCTGTGTGCAGCTAGTTTGGCATATATTGCTGGGAACTGTTCAAATGCTTACAACCCAGAGAGGGCTGCCTCTCGAGGTCTTCCAGACTTAAACCTCACCAGGAACTCAGCTGGAAGGGTAAAGAATATGACATAAGGCTGTGGTACAGGTCAAGAGAGGCAAAGGTGTGAAGCTTCTGGGGGTTTCTGGGGGTTAAGTGAGAGAATGGCGAGGCACCAGAAAATTGAGGGGAAGCAAGCAGGATGGCATACAGGGTGGGGGCAGGGTCCCAGCCACGGGGTTACATCTCTTTTCTCTAGCTTCTTTTCCACTTCCGTTCTTGAAGAAAATATGAAGAACAGAAGAACAGACACTGACGTCCATTGATGTCCACCACCACTTGGGATGATCTTTTTTCTCTATTCTCAGCACATGCTAACACTTCCCCTGGTGACATTTTCTTTGCATTGCTCATTTTTTTTTGTATCTTCTATTTATCTCCTCCAAGAAACTCTATCTTGAAAGCAGGTGTTTCATTTAACTCTCTGTAGGCTGGGCTCAGCAGAGATTCTAGTACAGAGCAGGAGCTCAAGCAATGTTCAGTGGAGGAGGAAGTGCAAGCAGGCTTTCCCTCCCTCTGCTCAGTTCAGGACCTTATGCACCCCCATCTCAGCACGGTGACTCCTTTCCTCTTGCCAGCAGACGCCAAGCCCAATAGCAAAGGTTCTGGTTCATCTCCAAGAGAAGACCCTGAACTGCAGATAACAGCCCACAGTTTCAACTCATGCGCCTCCCAGGCAAGGCAAAAGACGTGACTTGGAGAGATGAAAGGGAGCTACATGTCACCAGGGCAGCAAAGAGCAGCCCCCTTCATGGCCGTCACAGTCAGTGATGGCATGCAAGTGTGTCTGCACAGAACTCTCATTCTGCCTAGGAATTCAGTGGCTCCCATTATGCTCTGGGCTTGGCACGAAGCATAATTTGGAGAATGTCCACCATGGAGTCTAGACTGTATTCTAAGACTCAAAACAATGGAGCCAATGAAGCAGAAAGGCTTGGGAGACCGAGGGCAGAGGCCTTGCCTGTCCCCGGTGGCCTACACTGTGTTTGGAAATAGTGGGTATGTAATGATTACTATTTAATTAATAAGTGACTAATCAATACATGGATATCATAGGGACACAAGATCCTGCAATATCAATATATAATATATATATATATATATATATATATATATATATAATCCCATATTATCTCTCCACAGTATTCCCATCTGAACTTTTGTACTGTGTGCTGTGGGCATACATTATCTATCAAAAAAGAAAAAGGGAGCCAGCATGCACAGACATTCTCTTTAATGTTACAAAAGGAGAGAGAAGGTGGGGGGAGGGAGGCGACCACTTTGCTAGGAGGATAATGAGTTTTCTCTGAGTAATGGGGTTATTTTCACTTTTTTCTTCACTCCTTTATCCATTGTCTGACTGTTATAATGAGCATGTATTAACTTATAATCATAAAATCAATAATAGCTATATGTATTCCGGGGGGAGAAAAATCCAACCCGTACCCAAGTCCACATCAACCTGAGTATAAAGACGAGGATCGGGGAAGGCTAGGCAAGAGCCTTGGAAGATCAAATGCGGGAGAACAAAGGCCCAGACCAAGCCAAAGAAGGAAATGACCAGAAAAGAGCGTCCAGCCTGCAAAGATGCTGCCCATCCACGGCACTGTCTGCTCGCTAGGGGTCTCACTTCATAAACTTTCCTGGCGCCCTTACCAAACACCCCTTAGCTCCTCACTCCCTCCAAGCCACTAGTGAGGACTGGTGTCGCCATGGTTCTCTCTTCCCCTTCCCTGTCTAGCAGCTTCAAGACAATCATTAGGGAAATGATAAAAATAGGTTCGCTTATTGATTTATCCCTTTTACCCAATGCTCCTTCCTTCAACCAGTTGACTGGTTTCCTTAGCAACACAGCTAATCTGAGCAGCGTGGCTCGGCCTGCACACCTGCCATTTGTTTAGCTCCTTCTTTAGCAGAGAAAGCTGGGGCAAGCGAGAGGGTGGACACAGGGCTGCTGTGGGACTGGCTCTGTTGGCCCACAGAGCCCTAGGGACCCGGTGTGAGCTTGCACCTTGCAAGGCCCTGCAAGCAGTGCTACCCTGATCCCAGCCAACATCTCAGCATCACACCTGCAGACATGGGCCCGGGGAAAGACCTAGGATGAAGGCGGCAAATGTAGGGGATCTTAGGGAACTACACCCTCCTATGACGGCCAGGTGTTCTGAGACCCCTCCACTCTCAGCTGTCCCCTCCCAGTCCCTCTGTCACCATGTATAAGGTGAATGAATATGATCTGAGGGACACCAGGGACAGTCAGGTTGACATAACACTATGTTCTCTTCGAGTTCCAGGCCTAATGGAGAAAATAGTCTGTGGGGACAAGAACGTGGCCACTCTGGCACTCACCAGAACTCTGGAGATGCTCTACAAATGCTCACTGTCTCCCAGGAGATAGGTCTTGACCTCCATTAGCTATCCCTACCGCTAGCCTCAGACCCAGGACAATTGCCTGCAAGAAGGTCTGAATCCTATTTTCCCTTCAGCCTCCTTGTTTAGAGATGTGTGGTGTGAAGAAATGTGAAAGTCTCCCACAATGGTTTCCATGTCTTTCCTTGCACATGCCCATTCCTCCTCAGCTGGACATAAATGTAATAATATGTAATCGTCGACTCAAGGGCAGGAGCTGGTAAAGAGCCTGTCCCTTCTGTGATTCTGTCAGAAGCTCCATGCCAAAGAGACACTGTAAACACATAATAAATTGTAAACGACAGCTCTTCAAGATATTTATGTGACCAAAAAAAAATTCAGAATCGTATCTTGGACCTAGAGAGCAATGGAGGAAATGAAAGTTGGCAGTGAGGAACAAGAATCAAGGCTCTCGCTGCAAAAGCTGACCCAACACAGCACTCACCACCTTCCACTTCCACAGAAGAAACTAGAAAAACAAAAAGGACCAGCACCTGAAATGGCACAGGAACACAAAGCCCCTAAACAAATCCCAGTCACTTTTACAATCCTACTAAATCTCTTCTTAAGTGTCCTCTGTGGTTCAAGGCTTTGAGGGAAGCATCTGTTTGTGGTCACAACCTCCAGAAGGGAGCTGGCTGGCTGCAGCTATGATCTGACACCAAAGACATCTACCCCAGTAAAAAATTTAAAAGAGAATTATGGTAATGGGCCTCCGGGAAGAAAGCAAAGACATTTGGCCTAGGACCTCCTGGGAATATGGAGAGCTCTTCCAAATAGCAGTCCCCAGAGGAGGATTTATGAAGCTGATGGCTCTGATGCAATCTCTCCCAGTGATTAGAAGGGACATTAATCACACCCAAGGCTAGAGCTAAGAACAGGAGGAGTTCAACGACCACAGAAGTCCAGCTCCAACTCCTACAGACCCTGTTGGAGACACAGTGAGATCATTCAAGTGAGCTCACATCCACTTTGCCTGAGGCCACAGAGAAAGACCCATCTGTCCTGTAGGAATGAATAATAGTGAAGAGGCAGGACCTGTGCCTAAACCACAGACACAGCCGTCACTGTGGCCATTGCGTAAACAGAGTGTGTTTCCACCTATTCCGATCATCCTCACCCTTCCCCAGATCCTTTAGGACTCTCGACTGTCTAGCCTGTCTGCACATGCCATGAAGGCAAGCTTTCAGCCCTTCCATCTGAAAGAGGGATTCACACCTGTTGAAGCAGGCCTGGGGTCAGCGGCCTTTATGGGGGATCTCACCACGTTTTTCCCCAGTCACGGTGCAAGTGAAAGACGGGGGAAGTGGGAGACCTCAACAAGGCTTTCTAAGGTCTCACAGCAAGTTGCCCCTGCCTGTGAGACAAGAGGGCCTGGGGTAAGAGGTCAACTCTTGGTGTGAGAGCTTAGGACTAGAGGCTCCATTTGGATTTCTGAGCATCCATTCCTCTGCTGAGCATGGCGAGATGGAACAGCCCAAAGGGATGGTGAAAAACGGACAGAAACTATGCCTTACACTGAGCCTTTTGCATGGCTAATCGACAAAATAGAACTTCAGTGGCTGTGGGGAGGTTGGAAAGTTGCGAGCCTATAGCCTAAGTATAATTTATCCTGGGTTGTTTCCAGACCTTGTGACTAACAGAGAAACTTCTAGAATGGATCAACTAAGCAAGGCACTAACATCCACCAACCCCAAACTACAGATGTCACAAGATAGTAAGAGATAGCAAGGTACACCAGAGTATGGACCACTGAAAGGAAGATCACATCCTTCCTAGTTTGGAGAAACAAAGGGATGGATAATAAGCAGAAGTCAGTTCTAGAATAAGCCGTGTGCTTGGCTCCATTTCCACAGTCTTCCTCAAACCTTGCTTTCGGTTTCTGTCTCTGTCCTGAGCAGATCCATTCAGGTTGCCCCACATGGTCCCTCACGGGACAGGAGAGCTAACACTCTGTGCTTCTCTGCATGAATTACCAGTACACAGCTCTGACAGAAAGTAAGAAACTCCGCAGAATAGTCCCCTTCCTCTCCCACCGTGGCAGGAAAACTGAATTGTAAGCAAACAGAAACGTGAGAAGGAAGCCCCTTGGTGTTCTACGTTGTCCTGTTTCATGATCTCATTGCTTTCCTCGGCATGGTTTTCCTTACCTTCCAATCTTCTCTTTATAAAAAATCAAATTGATAAAAATCCAACCCCTTTTCTTTAAAAAATAACACAAAACAAAATACATCATGTGACTTTTAGCCTTAACATCGGTTTTTTAGGTTTGGTTTCCATGGTAGTGGGATGCAACCTGCCATCACCATGACAACTGCTTCTTTTCCAATTCACCATCTGACAGGCAACCCTGAACACTCATGCACCTCTCTTTCAACACACCCTTCCCCTGTCAAGAGATGGCAATGCCATTATAACTGCTCCTAAAGACCTCAAACCTAATGAATGAGCAACAAGCAAGACTGAGAAGAACCCTCAGAGGGCTTCCTGCCCATGGGAACCGTCTAGTGCTGCTTCAGAGGTCAATGGACTGTTGTTCAAGATGGATGATCCTTAACATCACTCTCTCATTGTTAGCTGTGAAGCCATATCTTATCCTTTATGGCTTCCAAATCAAAGGACTCTGTCTGACTCTCAAGACCCTGACCCTTACACAAATCCAGTGAATGGAAGGTCACATCCTCCCTACTGTGGAGAGACAAAGAGATGGATAATAAGCGGAACTCAGTTCCAGACCCATTTGCAACCCATGACTGCCACAGAGTGGGAAGATGCATTTCTGAAAACTAAGACAGCTCTGCCCTCCCCACTCCTGCTGCTCATGCCCATTTCAGTGCCAGTCACCTGCAGGAGTCTTAACAAATTCACTTGTTACCTGTCTGACGGGATCTTGGACTTAAAACAGCTGTCATTCCCCACACAGTTGCGGTGCCCAAGAGACAAATAGCTGAATGATAAGGTGTACACTAAAAGCCTCTGATAGAAAACAAAACAGCAGTGGGGAAATTATCTGTTTCAGAAACCAGAGCTAGTGTTTTGATGAGACTCTGACAAATTCGGGTCCATCAAGAGTTCTAGCAGCAAGTTGTGCTTGAGGGGAAAAAAAAAAAAGACCATGAGCTACAGTGAACAGCCACACCCAAAACCAAACCCTACTTGATAGCACCACTCATTACAGGCATCAAATGGTGCTGAGGATCTATGAAGAAAATGCAGAACTTTTTGTTAAAAAGATCAAACAAAATACTAGGAGAATTTTGTTTTCCTTTGGAAACTCTGCAACTGTATTCATGTTAAAGACACTACTCAACCTGGAAAGCCCATGAGAAAGGACTGAAGGACTAATGTGAGCTTGCAAAGGGAAGGCTTGAGAGGCAACCCAGCTGCTTTCAAGCATCCAAAAGCCACCTTGGAATAAAGGGCTCATGATTTTTTAAGTTATTCCAGAAAGTAAGACACCCTTTCTTCCAAAAGCAAATCTGAGGGAATAGAGAGACCTGTTACTGTCCATAAGAAAATAGGTCATTTTGTACTGTGGGACAATGGTCTTGTACCCTGTAAAGATTTGTCACTTGTATTGTTTCAATAAAATGCTGATTGGACAGCAGCCAGGCAGGAAGTATAGGTGGGGTCGAGAGAAAAGGAAAATTCTGAGAAGAGGAGAATTCTGAGAAGAAGGTCAGTCTGTCTTTACCCAGACAAAGAGGAAGCAAGATGAGAACTCCTCACTGATAAAGGTACCAAGCCACATGACTAACACAGATAAGAATTATGGGTTAATGTAAGTTATAAGAGTTAATAAGAAGCCTGAGCTAATAGGCCAACCAGTTTATAATTACTGTAGACCTCTGTGTGTTTCTTTGGAACTGAATGGCTGTGGACCAGGCAGGACAGAAACCTCTGTCAACAATTTTGTTAAGAGATAAATGAAATGTCATGCTAATAAATACCATCAGAGAAAGTCCTCATCTATAGCGTTTGCAAATGCTAGATTGTAAATATTCTCCCTGTGACCAATTTTGAGCTACATCAGAGATTGTAGAACAGGATGAACATAAAAGACACTCAAGCACAAAGAAGCCAGCCCCCAGCATAAGACTTACTCTAAGATTTATGTTTCTTGGAGATTTCTAAGAATGTTCAGAATTCCTCTATTTGATGGGCATTGTGTTAAGACAATCTTCATATGCACAGAGGTTATTTAACTAAAAGGAATCAATGTTGAGAGTTCTCCAGTCAGAGACTCAAGGATCTGCTGGGTGAGAATAGCTCCGTTCCCTCAGCTTCAGATTTCTCGACCTGGGAAATCTGGAGAAGCTGGAGGTTTGCCTGGAGAAGACATAAATGAAAGTTTTTGCCAACACAATGCCCCTTAGAATTGATTACTTTATTATTTTAGGCTGAATTCCAGAGTGCCCAGGGGCGCCAACTCTTTCACAACAGCCTACAAGGAGAGTGAGAGGAATCCACCCATGATCAAAATACATCCAAAGAAGCAGGAACAGCTGAACCTGGTAGGTACACGCTGAAACCTGCATTCCCTCGAGGCTGAGGCAGAGGGATCAGTTGGAACTACAGAGCAAAGGTGTAGTTCACAAAACAGTGGGAGAGAGGAAGGGAGGGAGAATGAGTGGAGGAGGGAGTTGGCTAAATGGATTAGGTAAGAGACCCATCTCTCAGTCTAGAAGATAAGTGGATCTCTGCCTCAACCGAACATAAAATCACTAGTAAAGCTTTTAAAGTTAATCATACAGTATCCTACCTTCAGAAATTCTAACATGTCTTGGCTATTGTTGAAGCATCAGCACTTCTAGATATTCCCAGACTGATGCTAATGTGTAGTTAAGGGAATACCCCTGGTTTCAATGCTAGAGGTCATGACATCCAGTAACATCCTCAAACATATTCATTAAAAATTACAGAAACTAAGGTCTCAAAAACAAAAGAGGACCAGCTGAAAATAACAACAGAGTTCTAAGCATTCCAGTGTATTCATCTATGGACACAAATACAAAGACTAGAATAAAAAGACTGTTCTAGAACCTTTCTGAATTGTCAGCTTCAAGCCCTGAAAAGTCTTGAGGTTCTTCATCAGAGCAATCAAACACAAATACCCTAATGTTACAGCTTGAATGGACTATCCACTTTGGAAATCAGTGTGGCAGTTTCTCAGGAAACTGGGAGTCAACTTATCTCAGGACCCAGCAATTTCACTCTTGGGAATATACCCAAGAGATGCCCAATCATACTACAAAAGCATTTGTTCAATTATGTTCATAGCAGCACTATTTGTAATAGCCAGAACCTGGAAACAACCTAGGTGCCCCTCAACAGAAGAATGGATAAAGAAGGTGTGGCACATATACACTTTAGAATTTTATTCAGCAGTAAAAAACAATGACATCTTGAATTTTGCGTGCAAATGGATGGAAATAGAAAACACTTTACTGAGTGAGATAACCCAGACCCAAAAAGATGAATATGGTATGTACTCACTCATAAGTGGATTCTAGCCATAAATAAAGGACATTGAGCCTATAATTTGTGATCCTAGAGAAGCTAAATAAGAAGGTGAACCCAAAGAAAAACAAAACGTTATCCTCCTGGATATTGGAAGTAGACAAGATTGCCAAGCAAAACTTGGGAGCACAGGGGCGGGGATGGGGTGGGGGTAAGGGGAGATGGGGAAAGAGAAGGGAGAAGGGGAAGATTGGGGAGAGCTTAGGGGAATGGGATGGTTGAGATGGAGGAAGGGTGGATATGGGAGCACGGAAGTAGATATCTTAATTAAGGGAGCCATTTTAGGGTTGACAAGAGACTTGACTCTAGAGGGGTTCCCAGGTGTCCAAGGAGATGTCCCCCAGCTTGTTCCTTGGGCAGCAGAGGAGAGGGAACCTGAACTGGCCTTATCCCATAGCCACAGTGATGAATATCTTGCATATCACCATAGAACATTTATCCGGCGATGGATGGAGATAGAGACAGAGACCCACATTGGAGCACTGGACTGAGCTCCCAAGGTCCAAATGAAGAGCAGAAGGAGGGAAAACATGAGCAAGGAAGTCAGGACCGGTAGGGATGTGTCCACCCACCAAGGCAGTGGGACTGATCTAATAGGAGCTTACCAAGGCCAGCTGGACTGGGACTGATGGAGCATGTGATCAAACCGGACTTTCTGAATGTGGCTTACAATGAGGACTGACTGAGAAGCCAATGATAATGGCCCTGGTTTTTATTCTACTGCATGGACTGGCTTTCTGGGAGCCTAGTCTGTTTGGATGCTCACCTTCCTAGACCTGGATGGAGGGAGGGGAGGGCCTTGGACTTCCCACAGGGCAGGGCACCCTGACTTCTCTTAGGACTGGAGAGGGAGGGGGAGGGGGGAAGGGAAGGGAAATAGGAGGAAGGGAGGAGGTGGAAATTTTTAATAAATAAATAAAATACACTGTAGAGTGACCATCATACAATAAGCATTTCTTAAAGGTTACTTTCTTCTGTCTTCTCCTGAGAGCGTATAGCCTAGAAGAGTCTCTAGAGAATGCTGATAAGATTCTATGATAGAAGTCCAAGGACTGCCCACCTCCATCCAGGTTAGGGAACCCTGATTGCTCTTCAAGCTGATGAGGGAGAGGGACTTGATTGGGGGAGGGGGAGGGAAATGGGAGGCGGTGGCGGGGAGGAGGCAGAAATCCTTAATAAATAAATAAATTGAAAAAAAAGATTCTATGATAGAAATAAAGGAAGATAAAAGAAAAAGAGAAATGGCCTACCTTACTGAGAATATGGTTCTCAACAAAGCTCATTCCAAACAGAGGTAGGCAAAGCTTCTAGGCAACTCTAATATCTTAAAACCTGTTTCTTTGCCTTGTTACCTTGAGTGTATCCATTGATATTTGTGATGAAAATGAGCCCACAACCTGTATATTTTAGGGTGTCATTTTCTACCCTCTGTCACCAGAGAAAGAGAGAGAGAGAGAGAGAGAGAGAGAGAGAGAGAGAGAGAGAGAGAGATTGTCCAGAGATGCAACAGCCTTATTCACAGAACTTCAAGAGGGGCGTGACCTCAAAAGTAAATCCTCACACATATAACTCTCTATAAGGGAGTGTCATTTTGCCAACGTGTCCAGACCTCTGAATTTACATAGGCTCATATTCCCCAAACCTGCCCCCTCCCTGTGTTGCCACATCCACCCATTCACTCCACCTCCAGAGAAACCCACACCCTTCAACTGCTCCTCTATCAACAGACCAGGAGAACACATGCATCTCAGAGCATCCATATGGCTCAGTTATTTCACAAACACTAATTTCCATGCAGATACACTCCAAAGTTAGCAGAATGGAGAGACAGTTTCTTTAACTTTTTTCCTGCCTACTCTCTAACTGCTTCACAGACCTCGGTCTGGTTTCCAGGAGCCAAGTGATCCATCCTAACCATCCATGCTCATGCACACCAGCATCTGGTTCCCGCAGGTAGGACAGCCTGCAGGATTACAGGGTAGATGTCTACACAGAACGCACAGGGCACACTTTCAAAGGCTCAGAGTGTCCCACCCCACACACAGCACTCCAGTCTTTTCAGAATCTTTGTCTCCAGTTCACAGAACCTCATTCTAACTCTCTTTGCCAATAGAACACAGAGACCCTGCGGATCCAAGAAACCCAACTGACAAGAGAGAGTTCACTGAAAAGCTAGCAACCCCTGAGTAGGTGTCGGGAAGCCAGGCTAGGACTATCTCTCCCAGGGATCCTTCCATGTGCCTCCAACTAAGCCATGTGAACTATCTAACTACCGTTTATAGAAATGAAAACAAAAATCCAATGCTTAAGGCTGTTAATGGCTTTGAACACCTGATCAACTTTCATCAGAGGTTTTCTAGAAAAATTCGATTCCATTATTTCTCCTCAAGATTTTTTTCCTGAATTATAAATCTGAATGAGTCCCAAAGGCAAATAATGGTAGAAACCCAGCATTTGAAAAACACACAGAAGAAGACCAGTTTTAACGTAAATGCCTTAAACTTTTTTTTTTAATGTAAACTCAATAGTTGTAAGACAGCAAGAAGAAAGGTTTCATGTAAAACTATCTAGGAGCAACAGCTAAAAAACACTAGGCAGGTCTGCAGTTTCCACTCAATGTGTGAGTTAACCTCTCCGTGCCTTAATCCTTGAATGTTGAATACAGACTGCAGAACTGTGCATATCTGTGATGTGGTCACAAGGAATTACTTCAGCGGGGCTTTCTATGCCAAGCACTCAGCACAGTACTCTGGCACACCATAAGTGCTTTAAAAATGATAGATTGTTATGGACCGTATCATCATTAACATGTGTTCTAATCCTGACATGTTTGCAGGGGACCTTAATCTACAGTAGCGAATGCTAGACCTAAAACAGTCCTACAAGGTTAACCTGGCAGGGGAGATAAGCTTCGTCTCAGGTGTGAGACCCTGAGGCTCGGGTCACTGAGGAGGCCTACACTAAGGTCACATGAACGATATATGCCAAAACTCCAGTGAGAAATTGGCCAAAAGTCAAGAGAAAGCAATACTGTTAGAAAGGGAAAACCTGGTTGTGGTAGATATTTAATGCTAAATCATCCATAATTAACTAGATGCTAATAAGAGTCATTCACAGCTGATTTTGTGCCAGTCACTATGCTATAGACTTTATATGTACTGCCTCACTTAAACATGACAAAAATCCAACGTGATGAGCCTTATAGGTAAAATCACTATTTTCACTTCATGTCTGGGAGCTCTGAGACAGAGAAAGCAAAGTAAGTTGACACAGCGTATGGCTAGGAGGCAGCAGAGACAGCATTGAGATTTGAGTCCAGAAGCCAAGCTCTTTTTTTTTTTTTTTTTTTAAAACCAACTTTTTTTTTTTTTTTTTGGTTTAGAAGCAAAGGTCTTATCTATGATGCATTCTAATGCTTTGAACAAGAGACTGGTAGACCCTGAACTCTAAGGCAATATGTTCATCAGCAGGGTTCATTTAGACTAGATGGTGGCAAATATCCTGAGGTCTTTTACTACGTAGTTAAAAAAAAAAAGTTAAATATCATCTGAGACTCAGAAAACCATACCAGAAGTGGATTTTGGAAAAAAGCAAGATGCTGCACCTTAGCTTAAAATAGAAGTGAAATAGTCATGAAAGTGTGTACTGATGGTGACAGTGATATCTTTCACAGTATTTCTGCAGACAGAATAGAGACGTATCAGTTGGCTCAAGAACAATTTCAAAAAATTTGAAAAAGCTGAGCGGTCAATGAGCACTTACTATCGCAGTGAAGAGAAGCAGAAGGGCGTCCCCAGTTCTAACCATATTTTTATTAATTATTCGACTCACCTCTTAGAGCACTTGCTTATCAAATCTACAGATGACACAGAGCTGGTGGAGGTCTCGTTGACTAAACAGCTCTGTCCAGAGACAATGAATGTGTGACTGAAAGTTCCAGTAATGAAATGCTGGCGTCCCAACAGCCGGGTTCAGTCACTGGAGATGGCCTTGGAAGTCATGTAACCTTCTTTAGCCTCAGTTTCCCCGTGCTGAAGATGTGCATAGGAACACCTGTCTTGTGGCTGTTGATCTGTTAAATGTAGAAAGGCTGGGATTTGGTGACCATAGGTGACTATTAACTTTCTTCTCCACTTGAAAAAGACCCCTGCAGGGTAGATGGCAACATCAAAGTACCCAAAACAAACCCAGCATCCCAAATCTCAACCTAAAAATCAAAATGAGTATAAAGTAGGGGGAACAATTCTGTCATCTGTGACAGATGTGAAAAGAATGTAAGTTTTCTGTTGACTAAAAGCAAGTCAGAAATCTAACACCCTAACACCGTTTCTCAAAAAAAAAAAAAAAAGTTCAAAAGTATATTAACTGAAACAAATATGTTTATATTGTTCTATTTTGGGTAATTAAAGAATAATAGTAGAAAATGACTCTTCCCTTACAGGTATTTTCAACCAGTACAAAAGTTATATGGGAAATGTTAGGGCAATGTAATGAACAAGGGACCCAATGGGAACCTAAAAAAAAAAAAAGCTTGATCTTATTCTTCAAAAGAGCAATCAAGGAAGGTGTCAAAGACGGAAAGACCTCTGAGGACAATCCTACAGTCAGACAATGGGAAGAGCAAGTGTAAGGACCTAGCAGCCTGGTAAAAGATAGCTGCCTTTGCTGTCAGAGGGTTGGCTAGAACACAGTGCGTATGGAGGCTGTGGAAGCTGCAGTGGGTCCTGAGACACCCTGCACACCAAGCCAAGGAAACTCAATCCCGAAGTTAATAAATGTCAGGCCCCAGAGGAAAGAGCTTCTCGGCTTATTTGCCCCTGCCACAAGCCTCATGTAGATATTTAAATCTAAATTTAACTAAAACCAGATAAAATTGAAGAGCACATAGAGTACCCCTGTTGGATAATACAAATCAAAATATAACTACCACCACATTAAGTTCTTCTCTACAGTGGTACACAGTGCCACAGGGACATTGAGTAATAAGTGGATTGGATCAACATTTCCTTATACAACAGAAATGAAGGGGATAAACAGAACACAAGGAAGCTCTAGAGGGGCGTTTTGAGTTCTCATTCATAAGGGTTTTAAGTAGCAGAGAGCATTTTGTCATTAATTCAAAATGGTTGACTTTCTGGAGGTGGAGAAGGGCTCCAGGTTCTGTCCTCTGGAGAGAATGTTTAAACGCTCTCGTGACAGTCAGACTATCTGTCTTGGGCAAACACTTCCCTGGAGCCCTTTCACACATGGCTCCAGTCACATGAGATTTGATTTTTGTGGCAAATAGTTAGGGAACATTTTTCCTATAGCCCAGTACCCCAGCACCCAAGCATGCGAGACTTTTCTAACACAATAGTTCTTTTAAAATTCTCATGGAACTCTGATCCTGAGTGCAAAATTGTATGTGTGTTCTTTCAAGAGAAAGAGAGCCACATAACAACAGGGTACCAAAGAGATCTAATAGTCCCAATACTTCAGACAGTCACCTAGGGGCCATCTAGGCAGTCACTCGGGACATTTTCAACTCTAAAGTTTCACAAAATTTAGAGTGACCCTTAAGAAAATAAGAAGACTATCATTCCACAATAATATCTTTAGAGTACAGCATCCCTTGACTTTGGTAAAAAAAAAAAAAAAATGGCAGATGAGCTGGGAAAGAATAAGGGAAAGGGACTCAGGGCACAACAGGCAGATGCTCAGAGTCCTGTTGCAGAAGACGTGATCAGACAGACCCAGCTCTGTTGGAAATGGTAGGTGGCTGTTTTCAATGTTGTTTCACAGAAAGAAGTACGTGATAAGGTGTACCATCAGCTACCAACTGGGGAGCTTGCCCAGGAATCCAAATGCCCATCCTTTGTAAAACACTGAGACCCACCCATCACCTGATGGCATGGATGATACCGCACGACAATTACACCAATTCTGTGTGAAAGGGCAGAAAGCAAATTCTCTGTCACCTGGCAGAGCCAGAAAAGAAAACTTGAGATAACTTAACAACTGATGAATTAAAAGGAAAAAAAATGAATGGATTGCGACAGATAACTACTTCATGTGTGGATGTGGACTATAATTTGTGAAAGCTCAGAATGCAGTTCATACTCCACTCAGACTGTTTGACCATAATTCAATAAACACTTGATTGGCAATATTCAGAAAGCACTCCAGCATTCTATATGCCTAGAGGCCATCGTCAGGAACCTCAGTTGTCATTACATTGTAGATCTCTGGGTGCCAATTAATTTTCTTATAGAAAAATTCAAATAATAAACATTGCATTTTCTTTAACAGTAGGGAAGCCTGCGGTTGGTAATATAGAAATTGGGGCAGTTCTGAAGAAAAGTGTGCAGTAATACTTGTCCTTGGGAACTTACCAGTTTCCATGTAATGACCCCAACTTTCTCCCAGCAGCTAGTACTTCACACTACCACCAGAGAGCATGGGTCCTAGAGACCCGAGTCACAGTCATAGTAGAGACAGCATAACTGCTTTGTTGATGCTTGTTAAATCAATAGCAACATATTTAATTATACATCATTCAGCAAAAGAATTTGTACCACTTGCCAGGTGCCAGCATCATACTAGGTGCTGGAATTAAAATGGATATGCCCATTCCCAGAAGAGCCTGTTCTTGGTTGTAAGGCCAAAAAGAATAAAATAAACTAACTCAAAGTTAGTTAATAATGTCATAAAATTGAGAGTCTATACTCCCATTCCCAAGAGCTCATCATCACTTTGATAGAATGATCTGGGAGTCTCATCGTCTGAGCCCAAAGAATAAGTTTTCTGTCAACAGCAGAGATCCAAATTAGTGTATCAGAGACAAGTTTAGGTTGGGGAACCTCCCTAGTAACTCTTCTTTTTTTCTTCTCCTTCTTTCTTTTAGATTTTCAAGACACATTTTCTCTGTGTAGCCCTGCAGTTTACTGCCTTGCTTGCAAGGCACGTTTATTTAGAAAAGAAGAGTATGTGCCAAAATGAGAGATCTTACTCTTTCTGTAAACCTCAAGAAAATCCTCCAAATAAATTTACAATTCATCAAACAACACACAGGGAGAAATCTGTGATACACACACATAGCCTCAGACCCATATCCAGAGTACTCCTAGAGACACTGAGATTTTCCACACGAAATCATGTATGCACAGCCACTGCTTCATCAGCTCAAAGGTTGCAAACGTATTTGATCTTCCTACTCGGAACTATGTTCACTTCCACATTAAACACGTGCTTCCCTGCTGAGATGACCAAATAGGTGAAACGGGGAAAATCTCCTACTGATCATCTATGGTGTAGAGTCTCCAAGTTAGACAAGCCATTTCTTCCCTTTACCTCTGACCCGGAAAAGCGGGAACGAGAGTGGGCTGTCTCCCAAACTCTAAGAGAGATCCCAAGTGTCTTCCCGCAGGGTAACTGTTCCTAAGAACAGTCAGAATGGCAGTGTGCAGCACAGGGACCAATGGGTAGCTTTCAGAATAGCCAATGCCTGAGAAGAAAGAGCACTCTTGTTAGATCTACTAGATGAGCAAGCAAGAAAGAACAGAATTCCATAAAATGTGATACCACATTTTAAATCAGATTAGCATTTTCAAAAAGGCTATGGTATCCTCTGCAGAAGAGAGTGTCATGAGAAAATAAAATTATCTCCCTATGCAGATGTAGCTTCTAAGAAAAAGGAAATGCATTCAGAGTGGGCTGCTGCCTCTCCACCATCTCCCATGCCAAATCTGGGTTATTGTAGACATGTAGACATTTTTCTTCAAATTAGAACTAGGCAGCTCCCATTAAGGGCAATATAAAGCCCTCCTAAGTCAGGGGTGTCGTACAAGCACAAATTAAATCACGTCTTTTACTTAGCTCATCCCTTCAGATCAACAAAATTAAAATGTCTGACACGTGAGAAAAGTACCTTAACATCCTAGTTCCTCAGTGACTTTCTGTCACTAAAAAAAAAAAAGAAAGAAAAAGGTAAAAAAAAAAAAAATCCACAGAGCTAGTTAGTTGTAGTGCACAGCAATCAAAAGTCACATGTGTGTGATTGTCTATCAGTACCAAACCCAGTATTAACAGCATTTCTGAACAATTTTCCTGTAGCAAAAAATATGGCCCTTACAAAGAACAAAGTCCTTCTTAAATCGGCCACTACCACAACCAGGAACACAGTCAATTGCTGACACACACTAATCACCTAGGGACCTGATTGAGCAGCTGTGAAACGGGACCCAGGAGTCTGGGTTTTGAACAAGCTCTCAAGTGATTCAAATGAGGCTCCTCGATCTCAACGAGAAGCAAGAATCCAAATGACTTCACCTTGAATTAAGAGTCCCACCTTGCAGGTGTGCAGAAATTCCCAAAGGATTCCATTAATAAAAATGGATGCTTATTAGGTAATTAGGCGATGTTCCAGGCCCTAGACACATTTAACTCCTTCAATTCTCCCAGCAACTCTTTATCATCACCCTGACTTTAAGAATAAGGAAATTGAGACGTAGAGGAACGAAGTAACTTTTCAAGGTCATGGAGCTTCTGGAGGAGCTGGGATTTGAACCCAGACAGCCTAATCAGAGAGCTTTAAGAGTAACTGCTCCTCACACTGATTCTCAACAAGATGAAGCAGATATTTGAGGAAACTGCATGTTGAGAACTGGAGGGAAGGTGAGACTAGCCTAGATGCAGCTTGGCAGAAAATGCAGAACCCACAGAGGCGCAATGTTTCCACATGGTCATCACCGGAGGGAATACATTAGTCAGTTACACTGTACAACCAGAAGGGGGAAAAAATCCAACCAGGATCCCCCAACATCTTAGCAGATGTTCTCTGAACAGGTTACAACTTACAGGCTGTAGAACCACTGCAAAATGTCTAAGTATGGGGATAGCAAAGATGTCTGGGACAGGACTTATGGCCAAGGCACAGAGCATGACAGTAAAATTCCTTCCCTCCAGAGTCTGTCTTTTGACTCTCATTAGTTCATTTTGACCAACAAGAAAAAAAAAAGGAGGCATAAAACTCAGTGACACCTTGCTCTTACAGCGGCTGGTGGGAAACCTGTCTTTGCAGCGGAAGAAAAAACGTGGCAAAGAAGCAAAGGCATGGTGTAGGGAACGTGATTCATATCCCAGCCTGGGAGCCTGAACCCAGCCGGAAGTACTCAATGTGCAGCACCCGGTGATTTGGGAGCCCTGGAGTTTTAGTGGCGCTGTCCGAGGTGCCGAGGATGGCTGCAGCCACACTTTGCCATGTGAGGGTCAGAGAAGCTGCTTCATCTACTGCAAGCAAAGGAGGGGGGATAGTCGAGGGAGGGAGGGATGTCCTAAGAGGGTCACAGCAAAGCGGCACCTGGTGGGTGGGAAATCTGAAAGAACTGTAGAAGGCGGGCAAGGGAGGGGACTTTTCCCTGGGAGAGCAGAGGGGTACTGCTCCGATGAGTTATTTGCAGTATTTGCAGCCGCAGCATGCAACACAATGCGATCTGTCCGCTTTGTGCAGCTCACTGCCAGGCATGACTGCAGGGACCAGGCCCCTCCCCCGCCCCAAGCCCCCATCTAGATAGTTCAACCCAAGCACTCTATGGCCCAGATCACTCTGTGGGGGTGGAAGGGAGGAGGTGAGAACTGGAGAACCAGGAGGAGAAAGGGAGAAACCCAGCCAGGGGGGTGACTGTGGGAGGATGTGAACAGCAGGAAGCATCACTGCTTAGCGATGCTTCTTCATTTCTAATGAGGTGCTGCCTAGAAGCACCATGGGCCAGCCAATCCCGAAGCTGCTGAAGCAGGAAACTGGGAGGGGGGAAAAAAAGAAGGCCAAAAACTGTGGTCGTGGGAGTGGGGGGTGTCAGAGATCCATCTAGACCCTGAAGGAAGAAACCAAGCTGACTTACAGGCTAATACTTGAGACCCCTTCTCACAGCTTCCTTCAGCTGTTTTACTGCTGCACACCTGAAAGGAGTGTTGGGGAGGAGGGAGCATGGGGGGAAAGAGGAGGAGCCTCTTTTGCAGGTGCATTCTTCCCAAGAATTGTACCTCCACATGCACCAAAGTCCCTGTCCCCAAGCCAACATTCAAACACCAATCACTGGCTTGCCTCCCAGAATCCCCTGAAACACCCCACCACCCTCAACTCCTAATGGCCTTGTCAGGCATGCAGATTCCTAGTGCAGAGCAGGCAGTGAGGTGCCTAATCAGCAGCCTGCATTTAGTGCACTTGGTGAAGCCTGCAGAGCAGCCCCTTCTATGGCCTGTCCCCCAGAATCCACCACCACTGGAGATGACCCACCTGCTCATCATGAAGTGCAGTACCCTTGGCTTTAGGGGTAGTTAGTTTGCACACCCCTGACCCTCAGCTGATGAATTCAGGCCCAGTCGATCTGCCTGGTTCAGGGTACTGCCCGGGTGTGTCAAACAGTAAGAAGCAAGAGTAGCAACCCAGAGCAGAGGAAAGGTGAGCACACCTCCTCGCCTAAGAAGAGAATGCCAACTTTGAACTATGATGGGCTGTGATGACAGGATCACCTCATCTGAGAGCCACTCACTTTCAGTTGAACTTAAACTAAGTCTCCAGAGTTAGCTGAGTCCCCAGTCCAAGACCTGTTTTGTAAGTATGCATTTGTCTACTCCTATCCATGGGTTCGACTCAGGCTCTTTGAAGCTTCTGGGCTGATAAATCCCCTCCCAGAGCCTCAACTTCTCTGCTGGGCTGATAGTGTCAGTATCTTCCCAGCTGGTAGGAATGGGGGCTGAGGGACTGACCCTCAGAAGTGGAGGAAAAGAGGGGAATGATTAGGAAAGAAAACCCTGAGATTAGAGGTAAGTCAATCCACATGGAGTGCAGCTTCTGGGATGATTGGGGCTTTGGGGTGGCCAAGAAACAGACAAAGCCAAACCCAGAAAGAGGCAGATACCTCAACACCAAGCACCTAGGTACGCTAGAGATTTCCACATGGAGAATAAGCCAAAAACCAAAAGTCTTACCTTGAAAAACACTAGTGCCCAAACAGGTCTCCAGGGTACCAGGCTTGCCCCTTGGATGCAACGAGGTAGTGTGCACTTCAGCAAAGGGGCAAATTTGGGCACCAGGAAGGGGTGGGGGAATAAATTCCATGCTAGGTGTTCCCCCCCTCACCCGATGGAATGCAAAGGGGGAGAGGGAAGCCATGGTGGGCAAGAAAGGATATGGCCAATCGATGAGCTTCTTGGCGTATTTCCTGACAATGTTATCTTCTCCGAAGATGAACAGGGATCTGTTGACCGTGAAACAGTTCTGCCGGACAGGAATGGGGTTGTACAAAGCCATAGTCCGAGCCCTCTGCGCTTTCGACTGCTTGTAGGCTGCTGCCGGCCCCGAGGCCGGTACAGGGGTTCCTTGCCGGTTCCTGCTCTGGTCCGAGTCTCCATCGCCTGAGCCCGGCCTGCCAACGACCACCGCCTCCCCGAAGCGAGCCATCCTGAAGTTTAAACAGACAGAAGACACACAAAGGTGATCGCCGAACACCCGCACACAACAAGAGGCAGAAAAGACACAGCCAGACTCAGAGCCTTATCCACACAGGCGCAGGGACCACCGCCTCTGGGGACCCCTGCAAGCTCTTCAGCCTTGCTCTGAACTGTTGAATCTAAAGGCAACCTCTGCGAAGCTCCATTCCACAAGAAGAAAAAAAAAAAAAAAGAAAAGAAAGGGGTAGGGCTTGGGGTGCTCAGCTTCTTGAGGCAATATTTTCCCCAAAATGCCAGCGTGGGGTGGTGTTCAGGGACCGGAGATGGGTGGAGTAGGCTGCTCCTCAAACATAACTCCTCTTCTGGCACACGTACCACCTGGTTCAGAGAAAGGCAGGCACCGGCCCTGCTAGGTAACAGTTTGCTGATTTATTGGCCGGGGTGAGGGGTAGAGAGGAAGACGGAAATGAAAACAAAAGAACTTTGAAAGAAAAACGAAAAGAAAGAAGCCGAGGGCCAGCTACGTTGGCATGCTTTAGAACGCCAGCCCCTGCGAGTCCATCTAAGAAATTCCACAGTCAACGACTTGGCTCTTTAAATCTGCCAGCAGAGACGCATCCAAAGGTTGGAGAGAGGGGGGATGGAGGGAGGGGGAAGAGCGGTACTGAGGTTCCTGCGTAAACCGCAAAGCCGGAGAAATGAAGATAAGAAGTCGATCCAGCCGGAGAGGGGCAAATGACTTCACAACTCCTGCGTTTGGGGTAGAAGTTGAGCAGCAACCAGAGAGCAGCGAAGCCCAAGTGCCAGCATCCGCCCAGAGCGCTCGCCGCCGCCGCCTCCCAGGATCAGCATGCAACAGCGATCCGCGGCTGCGCCTGGGAGAGGGCGGGAGCGCGAGCGAGCGAGCAGGCGGGCGAGCGGGCGGGCGAGCACTCACAGCGAGGAACAGGTTGCAGTCAGCCTAGCTAGCGCTGGCAGGACATGGGACTTATCCATGAACCGAACTTCCTCACCAAAGACCAACCCACCCTCCTCCTCCCGGCCCGCCTGGCTAGAGGGAGCAGAGATGATGTTTAAAGGCCGGTGTGGAGCGCGGCACAACAGCGCAGCAGCGCAGCAAGGTGGCCAAGAATCCGAGAGGGACGCAGGGATGCGGGGGAGGGGCTCTGAGAGTCCATCGTGGTGAGGCTGGTTTGGCTTACAGATTCATTTGACCAGAGGCTACCTAGGCAAGGGTCCAAGGATGAGCCGCCTTTCCCTCGAATGATGCAGAAGAGATGCGGGCTGCAGCTGGTGGTGCCTGCGGAATCTCTGCAACAGATCAAGGACCTGTCCTGGAACGTTCTCCTTGGTACTGGCACAGAAGGGTACCGCGTGCTGTGCCTCTTTCAATGCCCTGCATAGTGTTCTGCTCGCTGCCGCTCTAGTGGAGAGAAGGAACGTTGTATACCCCTCGCCAGGATCTTATAGTCTCTCTAAGGCTCCACTACCACCAGCAGGGATTCCCCAGGGCAAAGACGACACTCTCTTCTTAAACCAGCACTTACCATTCTGTGGACTCAGACCCCTGTGGCATCTGCTTCTCTGGGATCTTCTGTCCTGTCTGACCTTAAAAGGCCACCTAGAAGGCTGGGCTCTGGCAGAACCCTGTGCCTTACTTCGTGGCAGGTGGCCCAGATATTCCAGTCCCTAGACGGTGAGCCTGAACAAAACTTCCCTCAAAATTCTCAAAATCTTAACAGAAGGGTCTTCCAACCCACCACCACCTTTTACTTTCCAATAAGATTCACTGACTCTCTCTGATCTACTCCATTCAGAGGGGAAAACAAAACAAAACGAGTGTCTGACCTGTAGAGGTAGGAAAAGCAAGCTTCCAACCCTGGAAAAAGAAGCTCTGTATCTAGCAACCTTGTCCTTATCCACACGAGACCCCATGGGCAGTTTATCCCTGTCCCTTCCCATTGTCCTCACTAGCTGGAGCACAGTTTGCTAGGTTTATCCACACCTTTGGCTTTGACACATAGTTGTATCCATGTTCTCCCTGTGTGAGCAATGCAAGAGACGAGGGCAGCCATTGGCTGAGGACGGAGCAAAGGCTGACCAAGGCCCAGGTGTTGGGAGTCATGGGTGAGTGTGGTGTCACAGGACTGAAAGACAGTATCCCTGTGTGAAATTAATTGGCGAGAGGGGAGGTGGGGTCTGAGTGTGAGGCACGTGTATCCCCCTACTCCTATGTGTCTGTGTGGACAAGGCCACGTGAGCACTGACACATGCCTATTGTATGAGAGTGCTGAGTGGTGTGTGTGTGTGTGTGTGTGTGTGTGTGTGTGTGTGTGTGTGTGTGTGTGTGATGAGATGGGATCTGTGTACAAGAAATCCAAAGAAGTGGTAACTACCCTTATGACTGACCACTACCCTTAGGAACAGCATGTTGACACTGGGATTCAGGGGAGCCCATTTCAAGCCACATTACTATTGGAGGTGTGTCATCTCTGCCTGTTACTGTGATCTCACTGTACTGACCAGCTTTATAGGAGGCAGGAGTGAAGCGGGGGTTGACCATGAAGACTGGACAGTCACCTAGACATAGTCACAAGCACCTCTCTCAGGACTCTAAACTTCATGGGACCAAAGCAGCCGCTTCCCAGGAGACCCATAATCCGCAGCACAGACGCCCTACCAATCACTCATTTAACAAATATTTTCACATGCAGTCCCCACAACAGACACTATTTTAAACATTGGGGATTCAATAATGAGCCATATGGATGATGACATAAATGATGCATCTTTCGGAACTTAAATGAGATTGTGTAGCTTTGCTGCCTCTGCTCTAAACGCTCACTTTCGTGTGGAGACATCATACCTTTCCTTCCTTCCTGGCCATGCCTTCCTTTGTATCTATCTGTTAAGTGGCATATTAGCCTTTGACCTACAACAGTGCTTCTGAGAATGATTAAGGACCCCGATTCATCTCTTTACCCGCCCATCAGAGACCTAGTACTGGTTCTCTTTCCTTTTTATACCATACCCTGAGTTCCGCATGATTGCTGCAATTCTTTAGAGGCCCGGAATATGCAAGACAATATACATGGTGGTTATGGGACCTTAGTGGGGTTGGACCCAGCTTCCCTGCACTCCTAAGGGGCAGGCTTCATAAATGCCTGGGAGAGTTCCCATGGGACTAGAAATGACTCTGTAGGGGAGTTCATGGGAATCCTTGGAGAAGCAATCTAGAGAAAATATCACAGCATCTATAGCATCATGGCATGGTTTAAGAACAGCAAAGCTGGAGGAAGACACATTCCTCCCTCTTCACCCCCAACCTGGATGTCGCTTTTGAGAGCTTTGAGATCTACAGGTCTCTATACTGGCTTCATAGTCTATACTCCTCTACTTTGAAGCTGGCCGGGTGGGAATAGTTTTAAAGATCAAATCACATAAGTGATTAATATAGTTATCAATTTACATAAGCTCTACAGATGGCCATCACCACAATCCTCTCAGGTCAGCCTAGGAGAACATACATTCGGGTGCTGATTTAACCCACAAAAAAGCAGAGCTTCAGAAACATGAACATATTGGTTCAGACCCTATAAGAGGCAGAGAGTAAATGTCTGATAGACTGATTTTCAATGTGTAATAACCATGCTGCAGAATTGCAAACTGTGCACCATCAAGAGAAGAAACAGTGATGCTAAATCTATGGAAATGTTCTGCCTCCTATCCTGAAGATGAATCCAGTCCATGTCTAAATGCTCTGGGCACCATGCAAAAGGGAACCACCAAGAGTGATCTGATCATTGCCATCATGACCCTTGTGAGGAAATCTGCTAAGTATGTTTCCCCTTGGTTCTTCTGTTCTCTTGAAGACCCACAAATGGAAGTGTGGAAAATCAGCAACTGATCAGAACTCTGGAAACCAGTTTTGAAACCATTTTTGAAAACCCCTTTCTCAGCCTCAGAGAGAGAGAGAGAGAGAGAGAGAGAGAGAGAGAGAGAGAGAGAGA